>NW_020175528.1:10688698-10737054 GCF_003031525.2 Neophocaena asiaeorientalis asiaeorientalis
TCTTGGTGGTAGGTTTTTCCCTTTCATCACTTTAAATATGTCCTGCCACTCCCTCCTGGCTTGCAGAGTTTCTGCTGAAAGATCAGCTTTTAACCTGATGGGGATTCCCTTGTGTGTTATTTGTTGTTTTTCCCTTGCTGCTTTTAATATTTTTTTTTTGTATTTAATTTTTGATAGTTTGATTAATATGTGTCTTGGCTTGTTTCTCTTTGGATTTATCCTGTATGGGACTCTCTGTGCTTCTTCGACTTGATTAACCGTTTCCTTTCCCATGTTAGGGAAATTTTCAACTATAACCTCTTCAAATATTTTCTCAGTCCCTTTCTTTTTCTCTTCTTCTTCTGGGACCCCTATAATTCAAATGTTGGTTAGTTAATGTTGTCCCAGAGGTCTCTGAGACTGTCCTCAATTCTTTTATTCTTTTTTTTTTATTCTGCTCTACAGTAGTTATTTCCACTATTTTATCTTCCAGGTCACTTATCCATTCTTCTGCCTCAGTTATTTTGCTATTGATCCCTTCTGGAGAATTTTAAATTTCATTTATTGTGTTGTTCATCACTGTTTGCTCTTTAGTTCTTCTAGGTCCTTGTTAAACATTCCTTGTATTTTCTCCATTCTGTTTTCAAGATTTTGGATCATCTTTACTCTCATTATTCTGAATTCTTTTTCCGGTAGACTGCCTATTTCCTCTTCATTTGTTAGGTCGGTGGGTTTTTACCTTGCTCCTTCATCTGCTGTGTGTTTTTCTCTCTTCTCATTTTGCTTATCTTACTGTACTTGGGGTCCCCTTTTCACAGGCTGCAGGTTCGTAGTGCCCGTTGATTTTGGTGTCTGTCCCCAGTGTCTAAGGGTGGTTCAGTGGGTTGTGTAGGCTTCCTGGTGGAGGGCAGTAGTGCCTGTGTTCTGGTAGATGAGGCTGGATTTTGTCTTTCTGGTGGGCAGGTTCACGTCTGTTTGTGTGTTTTGGGGTGTCTGTGGCCTTATTATGATTTTAGGCAGCCTCTCTGCTAATGGGTGGGGTTGTGTTCCTGTCTTGCTAGTTTTTTGGCATAAGGTGTCCAGCACTGTAGCTTGCAGGTCGTTGAGTGGAGCTGGGTGCTGGTGTTGAGATGGAGGTCTCTGGCAGATTTTTGCTGTTTGATATTATGTAGAGGTGGGAGGTCTCTTGTGGACCAATGTCCTGAACTTGGATCTCCCACCTTAGTGGCACAGCCCTGACACCTGGCTGGAGCACCAAGAGCCTGTCATCCACATGGCTCAGAATAAAAGGGAGAAAAAGTAGAGAGAAAGAATTAGTAGAAGAAGGAAGGAAGGAAGGAAGGAAGAAGATAAAATAAACTAAAATAAAGTTATTAAAAGAAGAAATAAGTATTAAAAAATTTTAAGTAATTTTAAAAAAGAAGAGAGCAAGCAAACCAAAACCAAATCCACCAATGATAACGAGCACTAAAAACTATACTTAAAAAAAGCAAAAGAAAACAAAACAAAAACGGACAGACAGAACCCTAGGACAAATGGTAAAAGCAAAGCTATACAGACCGAATCACTCAGAGAAGCATAGACATACACACTCAGAAAAAGGGGAAAAAAATATATATATAGCTGCTCCCAAAGTCCACCTCCTCAATTTGGGATGATTCATTGCCTATTCAGGTATTCCACAGATGCAGGGTACATATAGTTGATTGTGGAGCTTTAATCTGCTGCTTCTGAGGCTGCTGGGAGAGATTTCCCTTGCTCTTCTTTGTTCTCACAGCTCCCGGGGCTCAGCTTTGGATTGGGCCCCGCCTCTGCGTGTAGGTCTCCTGAGGGCGTCTGTTCTTCGCTCAGACAGGACTGGGTTAAAGGAGCCGCTGATTCGGGGGCTCTGGCTCACTCAGGCTTGGGGGGAGTGCGGGGCAAGGAGTGCGGGGCGGGCCTGCGGCGGCAGAGGCCGGCGTGACGTTGCAGCAGCCTGAGGTGCGCTGTATGTTCTCCCGGGGAAGTTGTCCCTGCATCCCGGGACCCTGGCAGTGGCGGGCTGCACAGGCTCCCCGGAAGGGAGGTGTGGATAGTGACCTGTGCTCGCACACAGGCTTCTTGGTGGCGGCAGCAGCAGCCTTAGCGTCTCACGCCCGTCTCCCGTTTCTGGGGTCCGCGCTTTTACCAGCGGTTCGCGCCCGTCTCTGGAGCTCCTTTAAGCAGCGCTCTTAATCCCCTCTCGTTGCGCACCAGGAAACAAAGAGGCAAGAAAAAGTCTCTTGTCTCTTCGGCAGCTCCAGACTTTTACTTGGACTCCCTCCCGGCTAGCTGTGGCGCAGTAGCCCCCTTCAGGCTGTGTTCACGCCGCCAACCCCAGTCCTCTCCCGGCGCTCCGAAGGAAGCCTGAGTCTCAGCTCTCAGCCCCGCCCGCCCCGGCGGGTGAGCAGACAAGCCTCTCGGGCTGGTGAGTGCCGGTCGGCACCAATCCTCTGTGCGGGAATCTCTCCGCTTTGCCCTCCGCACCCCTGTTGCTGTGCTCTCCTCCGCGGCCCCGAAGCTTCCCCCCTCCGCCACCCGCAGTGTCCGCCCGCGAAGGGGCTTCCCGGTGTGTGGGAACGTTTACTCCTTCACAGCTCCCTCCCACTGGTGCAGGTCCCGTCCCTATTCTTTTGTCTCTGTTTTTTCTTTTTTTCTTTTGCCCTACCCAGGAACGTGGGGAGTTTCTTGCCTTTTGGGAAGTCTGAGGTCTTCTGCCAGCGTTCAGTAGGTGTTCTGTAGGAGTTGTTCCACGTGTAGATATATTTCTTATGTATTTCTGGGGAGGAAGGTGATCTCCACGTTTTACTCTTGTGCCATCTTGAAGCTCCTAACTCTGTCTAGTTTAGACTCATCCAGTTGTGGACTGATGTCATCAACTTTACTCTTTTTACCAGTTTCTCTCCCTTTGTCCTAAGATAGCATGCTTATTATCAGTCATGCTTCTTATCAGTATCAAAATGAAACAAAACCCCTCAAAACTCCGATTGACCTTAAGTCCCTTTTATTTGGTGCTACCTCCAGGGGTCACCCAAGCTATAAACCATTAAATTCTGCTTTACTGTCTCATAACTATCCAATCACGAAAACCTGATGGTTCTTTTTAAACACCTAAATATCTCTTGTCTATGATTCCCACCAAACTCAAGGTCATGTGTTGTCTGTATTCACTGCCTCCAGTCTATTCCCCACCCACAATGTCTGCCCTCCAGTCACCCATGAGTGGAGTCCCTCTAAAATCTAAGCCTGTCCGTGACCTTTTCGTGGGTCCTTACCACTTACAAGTTTATGCTATTTAATCAAGTCAGGCTTGGCAGCCCTGACCTCTTTGAACTTCCTGCAACTAATGATGGTCCTTGGGCCTTTCCTTCTGCCTGCAATAACTTTCTGGAATAATTCTCTTCTCCTTTCACCTGTTTCATCCTGAATTTGAATTGTGTTTCTAAAGTTTCAGCCATTCTTGTACAGTTTTCCCCGCTACCTGAAGGTAGAGCATTCCTGTGGAGTCTTCCGTAAGCCGGAATATCATAAAGTGAAGAAGCCATTACCTTAGGACCCGTCTTGCTAATGGATGCACATAAGTTGAAGTAAAGCACAGATGCTCACAGACACAGTTCAAAGCTGTTGTGGCTTCATGCTGAGCAGCTGAGAATAGTTCTGGAGGAGGAGCTGGGGGTTCGGCTCTCACTACTTGGGGCTGCATGCTGCCTTTATAATGACTGCCTGCAAAACAAACGCTGAACACTTTTCGCTTTTCGCCTTTCTTCATAAAAGCAAAAAGCCTCTTTGGATTTCGGTTATTGAAAACAGGTACTAAGTAGATCTTTCATAACAGTGAAGTGTAAAGTGAACTTTTGAAAAGCAGGGGTGATACTTGTGTCTTAATTTTTATTATATCCATATACCATCTGCTCTGCTTATTATATCTGATTTTTATTTACATGGAGTTGCCTTAAAAATTAAATGTTTAGCTTTATTCTAAGTAAAAAAGACTTTGAAATGATAGATTTTATGTATTTAGTCTTTTAATCAAAATAACGACCTAACTGTGGAATAAACTTGTCTGAGTTCGATTCTCTTGAGGATTTCTCAAACCTGTGGGAACTCTGCTTTCAGACACTGTTCAGCAGACCCTTCCCCTGGGAAGCTGTCCTTTCTTCCAAGTTTCACTTACTTGGTGCTTGGTATGTTTCATAAAGGAGACTTTTAAACAACGATAAAGGCCAGAGTAAACATTAATGGGCTCACTTTTACTTTTGAAGGCTTGTGACCCATGACATAAAAATAAACTGCCTCGTATAAATATTCAGTTTGACATGCAGGAGTGGGTTGGTTTGTCTGTAATCCATGAACTGCTCTAACTGGCTCAAAGAAACCTTGAGTCAAATGCGTATATTTTTAATACTAAAACTGGTAATTGGGGCTGTACGGATCAAACGTGGTTCCATTTTATGGGATTAAATAATGATTGCAGGGCTTCCCTGGTGGCGCAGTGGTTGAGAGTCCGCCTGCCGTTGCAGGGGACATGGGTTCGTGCCCCGGTCTGGGAGGATCCCGCATGCCGCGGAGCGGCTGAGCCTGCGCGTCCGGAGCCTGTGCTCCGCAACGGGAAAAGCCACAACAGTGAGAGGCCCGCGTACCGCAAAAAAAAAAAAAAAAAATAATGATTGCAATGTTGAAAGTAACAAGTGCTACATGAGAATGCCAAAGGGGGGAAATTCTCTTTTTTAAAGGAACTTGTACCTTTATAACGGTGTTCTATTTTGTAAGCTGAAGGGCGAACTGAAGGTACCTGAAACTCAAATCTCTAAGTCTTATGAGTTCTGTACTCTTGGGGAATTATAAGGAAAAATTGTTGACAGAATCCACTAGCACAAAGCCAAGGACTCGGGGAAACCTGGGGGTATGACAGGATCGCTGAATAATAAGATAAATGTCAGTGTCTGGGATTTAAGAGTGTCCAACACGAAACAGGCCAGTTTAACCAAGGAAGATGTGTTTCTTAAACTAGGTAATTTAAGAGGTACACTCCCTCTTACTGTATTTTAGTTGATCGTGTCTGTAGTTTTGCACTGACCCATTAACCACTGAACTGTCTGTCTGTCCCAGGAGACGCTCACCCCTCCCCACACTCTCCCGAGTTGAAGTGGGGCAACGGCAGCAGGAGATGTGCATTTGGATGTGGCTTTGACCATGTCGCTTTTCCAAACACACCATCTCTTCTCTCACCCGCTGGCCTTGTTCAGGTTGCTTGCTGGAATGGCCCCTTTCTTCCATCTCTGCCTGTTGCCCTCTTGTGCATTCCTTAAAACCCAGGCCAGATAAGGAGCTTTTCCTTATCTTCCCACTAAGAATGAATGAATGGTTAGCCCCTCTCTAAACTCCTGTGGTGCTTAATTTGAGCTCTGATTAGGAATAATCACTCCTCAGACCTTGTACTGTATCGCTGATGGTAATGGCCGTCTCTCCTGGTTCTGGGGAAAGGGGGATCTTTTGCTGATACTCCCTGCGTCTGTTACTCATGCAGTCATCTGGCCTGCTGGGCTGGAGGGCAGGTGGTTTTTCTGTAGCCTCTGTCACCCCATATTGCCAGGTTTGCTTCCTGGGCTTAGCATGTTAGCCGTTTGAAATCCATGGGCACCCTCTCTCCGAAGACTCCAGCTCAGTGAGAAAGGAAGATCTTACAGAGACAGAATGTGGTTGTATTTAACGAATGAGGAACTCCACTGTGTTCCCTTCTTTCTTTTCCTAGTCCAAGAAATCTAAACGTCCTTTTAATTTTGATTTCTTTTTGGTAATTCAAATTAAACTAACTTAAGATTTTTTACCAAAGTCATGCATTTATGTACTTTAAAAAAATCAAATAATTTTATAAAACTTATAATGAGAAAAGTCCTGCCCTTTTCTTTTGCCCCAGTGGGGACCTTGTTCACTTTTGGGGTGTCAATCCCTGTATTTCTAACGTAACTGACAGTTCTCGTCTTCCACTAGTGTCTGTTGACGCCTTTGTGTGGAAGATGAAGATTTAGTTTGCTTATTCTCCATACTTCCCTTCACCTAGGTAATTATGTCTATAATTTTTTGCTAACTCAGTATCCTCCATTCACATAATTAGAACCATGTCAATATTATTTGTAACCGAGGCTCTTCACTTGCACTGAAAGGGATCGCAATTCCCCAGCTGCCTCTAGTGGCCAGGAGAAGCTGTGCCCTTTGGGTCTAATGAGGGCAGGCTTCCCCGAGTCCAGGCTGCCCATTTTCCTACTTACAGTTAGTTAAGATATGTAAACAAGCTATATAAATGTTAGCTTTTGTTATCACGTCGGTATTATAATTTGAGCCAAACCTCATTTAGTCCAGTTCTTAACTATATATGCGTATGAATAAGCTTAAAAGTACTTTCGCCAGCAGCTGCATTTAGAGAAAATACGTAAAGTCCAGGCATACTTTTACGTAATACAACTTTTGCTGGATAGATACTTCTTAGCGTTATACCTCAACAGGCAGAGGAAATGTGTGTTGACGAATCCTTGTTATTAATAGTTTTCTGTTATATCTCACTGAAGAGGCCTTCCAGCTTAATCCGCTCCAGGCATCTTGCTTTGGGCAGCTTGCAGTTATTGCTGTCTTGGAAAAGTCCCATCCGCGATGCATACACACTTCCAGGACTGTGTTTTTGATTCTTCCTAGTTGAAACTTGCCTGCTACCAAAAGCCTAAATCAAATCCTGAACCTCTGCTTTGCTGCTCTCTTTTGTAGTTTTCCCAGATGCCTTATATTATACCTGATAAGCAAGGCCCTTGATTTTATTCATTTAAAAATACAGACAATCACAAGATAAAAGCTCCTGAGTCCTAAATAGGCAGGCTGGGGGTTGATTTCTGGAGTTGATGAGGCTGTCGGGAGACCAGTTTCACGTAAGAGTAAGCAATCTGAGAAGAGAGCTACCTGCTAAATAACGGCAGATGTGGGAGGAGCTCGATGACGTCCACTAGCTTGTAAAAATCCTACTTTGAGGATTCGTGCTAATTGGTAACCCTCAGAGTGTGACTTAAATATCTGCCTAAACTTTTGCCACAGTTCAAAAGGGGAGGGTCTCTAGGTAATGAGCCTCCAGGAGAGAGAAAGTCCATGGCAGTTAAGTATTGCTGAGCTCAAGGATGTGGGGTGTAAGCAGTGGCTGTGCATCTGTGCTGCCATGTGCCTTTTGCAGACATCTGTGACTAATCACAGCCCATCTTCCTGTAGCCTTTCAGTCCTTCTCTAGGGGATCTTGAGCAATCTGTCAGAGCCCGCCCCTGAGATGAAGGCTTTGGTCATCTTTGGCTAGAGTTTCATCCAGGACAAAATGAAGGGGGAGAAACACAAAAAACAAACAAAAAAACCCCAGCAAGCTTGTCTTCTGTAGCATGGAGACAGTCAGGATTAGATTAATCTGTGTTTCTTTAGAGTTAATCCCACATACTGTAGTTAGAGTTAACTTTGGGTACAAAAGCAAGCTCTGCCTCTTAACAGCCTGGGGATTGTGGGCTAGTTATGTAATCTCTCCACATCGCTTTGTTTCCCCATCTGTAAAAAGGGTCTGGTATCACCTACCTCATTAACGTTGTTGGAAAGTTTAAATGAAGTAATGTATATTTTCTTACTGCCATGCTCAGCCAAAGTAGGTGGTCAGTGAATGGTAGGGGCTCTTATTAATATGATTATAGGCTAATCGTTGCTTCATAATTTTCTTGAAGTTGTGTTATCATTGACTATATGGAAGATAGAGAGTGCTATGCTTTGCAGTTTTAATAAATGTTGACTTTTATGGAAGGATCCAAATTTGAGCAGGTCTTTGGCTCAGTAACCATGGTTATGGGAAAGCTCTCTTATAACTTAGCCATCCTTAATCCTGGGAGAAGTGTTTCCAAACTGTAAACGTAATTTCAAGAGGAAATGAGCGTGCGGTAGCCTGGGAACCTTTAAAGATGGCGCATCTGATGGAGTACTTCAGTGCTTTCCCTTCCCTGGACCCCTTGGTGAGGAAGCCGGGTAGCCATCCCCTTTCCTACCCCTTGTTCCATTCCTCCTTCCACTGCGTCTCCACAGGGAGTGTGAAGGGAGGAGCACGCTTCCTCTTTCTTCACTGTAGCCAACTCGAGAAGTTGTTAGGGTTCTGCTCTTTTTTCCTAATGTAGACAAACTGTGTGGTCCAGAAGTACCTCTCCATTTGCCAGAAATCACATCAGCCTGCTGCCCTTCAGGAAAGACTAAAGCTTATTATGCTAATGGCATTATTTAGCCATGTCTAGATGAATCTCTCTCATTAAAGGCCGGGAGATGAAGCTACATAATAGTAAAGGCAGGAAATGTTTACTTTTCCCCAGGTAGGGAGAACAAAAGCTCATACAAGCAGAATATTTTGTGTATATTTTGTTAGTTCAGCTGACTGGTTATTAATCTATTCTGGTGTTTTGTGGGAAATGACAGAGGCTCTTTTTTTTTTTTTTTTAAATGGCCCATAGGAAGAAAATAATGTTTGAGTTTGCTAAATAATCTCTTGCCATTTGCCAAACCAAATACCGCTTATCAACTCCACGTATGAAGTATATGCTATTTCCCTGAAGTTCAGACGCTTATTACCGCTCTGTTGGAAGCACTTAGTTTCAAAAAAGCAGCACATCATACAGCTGCTTCTGAAATATATAAGAGATGGTGTGGTTTTAAAAAGGAAACGATTATGAGAGATTGTCGACGTTTTCGACCTGTTAAGTTTTCTCACAACCACTTGGAATGGTTTCTAAATGATCTTGCCTGGAAGGCATCTTGATGCAGAGTCTTTTCTCTGTAGCTGTTTTTTACAACTTCAGTTTAATCCTCTCTTAACCGAATGCCAATTGGCGTGTTGCAGTTAGTCTAAATATTTATAGGATCTTACCACTGCATGTTTATCTTTTAGGCATTTGTAATATTTCTTAATGTGTGGTTGAGAGGATGTGAGAGCAGTATGTCTCTGGAGTAGATTGTTCTAGTTAGAAGGCTGGCTCAGGCTCATACTAGCTGTGAATACTTAAGCACATTACTTAACCTCTCTGTGTCTCAGCAGTCTCTTCCTGGGGATGATCCCTACGAAAGCAGTGGTAATATTTAACTCAGAATACTGTGTGAGTGCTATAGAAGAGCAGAATTAATGTTGCCTGTCATAAGTATTATTTCCTAATGGAGAACTAAAAAAAGACTTGAAGGAGACTTGCATTGTAGGGGGTGTCTTATTATCTATCAAAGGTAATGATGGCTTGGAGAAAACATGATTTTGAAGTGGAGCTTAAATATAGCATTTACGGAACTGTATTTTATTATAATTTTCCTCTGGCCCGTGTTCAGCCGGTCTTCTGAGTGTCTCTGGATCATTTGGTGTAGATGAGATTCACACACATTTTTATATTACAGGTTTCCTCCGCATAGGACAGCATTTTAACGGTAATTCCTACTTACTGCTTCCTTTCCCACCATTTTTTCTAACTTGCTTTAGGCATTTTGTATGTAGACAACATTAAGAATCTGAAGTTCAGTTTTTCTGGCGTGAAGCTCTATTTTTTATAAAATAAGATAGTGAAGGTGCAGACTCGATATCCATACTTTTCCAATCTGTGGGTCCTTGTGGCCCTGAGACATCTCTAGGCCAACTTTTGGGATTCATTTTCATTCAGAGGCACAAAATCGAGTTCGTATACTACTTACTTGTAATGGATTAGAAAGAGCTGGAAGCTACCTGGAACTAGCTCAGAGGCATAATCGAATACTCCAGACCCTCACAATTATTATTTCTTACATAATTTCACTACTTCTTTAATTCTGTTTGTTGGCTTGTTGCTGACATAAAAATTTTTAGTATGCTCCAGTATGAGCGCCACATACAAACCTGGTGAAGAAATTTTCTTAGTGTCTTCTTTGAAGGAGGAAAAGATGAAGGTTGGTTGATGAAGTGTAGTCTGGGATTGGCCCTGGGTTAAGTTCCAAGGTACCCCTGGCGGCAGGAGAATGAGAATCTTCATTCTCTAAGCTACTTGTAGAGTCACGGTTGAATTGCCCGAGTTGTGACGCATCCCGAGGAACGTGGGAAGTTTTTATTTATACCTTCGTTTGCTTTAAATTTAGCATCAAAAGCTAATGTGCTTGGGCCGTTTCAGAGTCCTGAGGGCAGGTCTCTGTCTCTGCCTGCTGCAGGGTGGGGAAGGTGTGACAGGAGCTCTGGAGTCAGGTGTTCATCTCTAGGCTTCGCCTTTGTCACCTGGGAAATGGTGCTGATAATGGTGCCTCCCTGACTGGGTTGCTGTGTGCATTAGGTGAAATAGTGCACATGGAATGCATGCAGTTTGTGGCAGCAAGTAGAGCTAGTAAATATTAGTGTTATTTCTATTGATTTCTCCAAGTTAAGATAATTTAATTGTATTCTGCTTCTCCCTCCACCCCGCTTAGTAGGCGTATCTTAGAAACAGACTCTAGCATTTTGATTCCTGGAACATCCGCCTGTGGGCTATAGATGCACCATCTCTTAGAAGCTGTGCAAATAGGATCTGAACACTTCGGGTCAGTGGTAAGGTTTGGGGAACTTTGGGGAAAGTTGTGGACAAAAAGTGGGCAGGAAGTGGGGATGGAGATGATATTGTGAGGATATGCTTTTTACTTATATGCTCAAGGGCTCACTTAATTCCTCAATTTTAATGAGTGAATTGTATGAAAGATTATCTAAGATCCTTTCCTCAAAGTTTTCAGACTTTTTTGGCAGTTCTTGTGGTATCTCTCTAAAGTGTTTGTTCGGTCGCTGGTTGTAAAACTGTGTGTGTGTTCTGTTTTGTTTTGAGGGGCAGAGACGTAGAACCCATTTTTTTTTTTTTTCCGTTCAAATCTTAAATAGAACCCTAGTGGATGAAACAGATGAAAGTGTACCTTTGAATGCAGGGAAGAGCTGGCCTGCCTGCTCAGTCTCTACCTGGTTGCCCCCAAGGTATGTCTATGATTCCCTATGGCTAAGGAATACAGTTTGAAAGCTGTGTCCTTCCAGAATACTTTTGTTCTTGAATAAGCTTATCCCACAAGGCGCAGCCGTGGGCTTCATAGATATTTTAGTAATTCAAAACCACTGAATTGACATTTAGAAGTTGAGACGGAGAATAAAGGTAGCGAGGAGATTCATGCTGATTGGATATGGTCCCTTTGGGAAGTTACAATACCAGGACATGCAAAACTCCGGTGAGGTAACCAATTAATTCAAACCTGGGTCTCCTTTCTGGCTTTTACAGGCCTCCTTTACCAACCCTGGTTTGTTGGTATGAGGCCAGCAGGTCTGGGTGTTGTGCACTGGACCAGAGGTAGGCGTTTACCTCTTACCCCAAGCTCCTCGGCCCTTCCTGGGACAATGTGAGGTACTTTCTGGGTCAGATGGCTTTGGAGGCTAGAGTGTTTAAGACGGAGACCACCTCCGTAAAACCTAGACTGTCTAGCATCTTCACATTCAGTGCCATATTTGAACGTGTCCCCCTTTCGTGGTGGTTGCAGTACCAATTATGCACTTCAAGCATTTCCGAGATGGGCCTGGAGCACAGAGAGGGCCATCGGGCCAGGCCCGTTATCCAGCCTGCAGGGACATATGTGGGCTAGGGAGCCCCACAGAGTCAACAGTAATGTCGCCACCAAAGTATTTGCCTTTTCTTTGAATGACAGTGCCTTCCTATTTTATGGTTTTATTTGGTGTGTGCACGTGTATATTCTTTATTAAATGAGTTAAACTGTTTTGCTGAAGATAACTTATTTCCCTAACTCTGATATATGCACTTACGTGTATATTAAATACATAATTATATATATTTATTATCACTAATCCAATTTACCCCCCTCCCCCCCGCAAAAAAGCATTTGGTAATGCTTTATTTTTTTATTTTTACATCTTTATTGGAGTATAATTGCTTTACAATGGTGTGTTAGTTTCTGCTTTATAACAAAGTGAATCAGTTATATATATACCTCCTAGAGAAATGGAAATAAAAACAAAAATAAGCAAATGGGACCTAATGAAACTTCAGAACTTTTGCACAGCAAAAGGAAACCATAAACAAGACCAAAAGACAACCCTCAGAATGGGAGAAAATATTTGCAAATGAAGCAACTGACAAAGGATTAATCTCCAAAATTTACAAGCAGCTCATGCAGCTCAATAACAGAAAAGCAAACAACCCAATCCAAAAATGGGCAGAAGACCTAAACAGACATTTCTCCAAAGAAGATATACAGATTGCCAGCAAACACATGAAAGAATGCTCAACATCGTTAATCATTAGAGAAATGCAAATCAAAACTACAATGAGATATCATCTCACACCAGTCAGAATGGCCATCATCAAAAAATCTAGAAATAGTAAATGCTGGAGAGGGTGTGGAGAAAAGGGAACCCTCTTGCACTGCTGGTGGGAATGTGAATTGGTACAGCCACTATGGAGAACAGTATGGAGGTTCCTTAAAAAACTACAAATAGAACTACCATATGACCCAGCAATCCCACTACTGGACATATTCCCTGAGAAAACCATAATTCAAAAAGAGTCATGTACCACAATGTTCATTGCAGCTCTATTTACAACAGCCAGGAGATGGAAACAACCTAAGTGTCCATCATCGGATGGTAATGCTTTAGAATGGAATGACATGGTTCGCCTGAGGTGCTGAGCTCTTTTTGTTTGCGTTTGATTGCGGTGCTGTAGGACTGTGACCACATAGCTCGCTTTTTGAACAATATTCTCTGTGATGTGTTATGACTTTCTGGCTTTCCTGCAGAAATAGGCAGTCCTTTTAAACTGTGAAGTATTTCTCATCTCGGCTTTAAGATTAAGGAGAAACTTTTTGATCTGAGGTACCTTGCTCCAGGAAATACTTCTGAAGAGATTTCACTTACCAAAGGCTTAACCAAAGCAGGTTGGAATAGGGTGATCTTATAATTTATTATTCAAACTGGGGCACTTTTGAAAGCAACAAGGGGCATTAATTATAATTAGACTAGGACTGCAGGAGTGAACTGGGTCTGTCCTGGGCATATGGGACATATATTCACCCCACAGTAGGTACACTCTGGAGAATCAGAATAGAAATGATAAATTCTATTTATCATTTGATAATATTCCAAAAAAATTTCCAAATCATTTGCAAGCCTAGAATTATGGAAAACCTTAAAATGAGCCTCAAGACAGACAGGTGCTACCTTGTCTCTCTTTGTAGTGAATGCTGCTATGGTATAGGGCTGGCATCTATATGAGTCCATTTATTGAGCATCTACTGTGTATAAATACTCTGTGCTAGGCTTTAGGAGGATTCTTTCATCAACCACTTAAAAGCACACAGTGCTTTTCCAAACAAAAGTTTCAGGAGTCCTGGCTTACAGTTCATCCCCAATGCATTGTTTTTCTGCTCTGTTTATTCTCTGTTCTAATTCTGATTCCTTCATGATGTCTCTGTGCCAGTATTTTAATTCTAAGTTATTTGGAACAAAATCCCTTTTTTGTTATGTGATAAATATTTCAGATTTGCAAGCACTCTAAAGGGGGAGCTCAGGGCATTTTCTAGTTCTTGGTCAACTATAGCATTCAGCTCACTGCTGGGGAGACAGTGGGTCCTCACTGTATGGTTGGATATGGCTGATTATTATTAATCATTTAATAGTGATTCTCAAACTTGAACACACTTTCACAAGTTTGAGAATCACTGTTAAATCGACAATTTGTAGCAGCTTTAGGTTGTGAAGACCTTTCAGAATTTGATGAAAGCCAGAAAGCTAGAAAAATGCACAAACATATTTTACACAGTAATGGGGTATTTGGGGACCGCTGATTCAGTACTCTGATATAAACTAAGCACTTCAATTTTCAGAATAAATCCTATTAGAATTATTAGAGGAAGTCACACACCAGTGATCTGAGAATTTGATGATTATTTATCTTTAGTAACCTTGGCCTGTGGTTTGTCCCCAACTTTTTTTTTTTTTCATCAAGAGCTCATGCCCTGAGATTTCTCCAGGCATTAATCTAGGCCCTGTGGTGAATGTCAGCATGGTACCTGCTGGGTGGTCCTTCCACGTTCTCACCAGCCACACACTTGATGTGGCAGAGGCTTCTGGTGGGCCCCCCACCCAGCCAGAAGGGCAGGAGGGGACTTTAGTGAATTCCCTTTTACTTTTCTGTAAACAACTGAATTTTTGTATTCATTTGCTTTAATTTTTAGTGAATTACATTTACTTTAAACAACTAAATTTTTAAAAATTCCTAAGGAATGCATGGGCAAATTAGAAATAGAGATAAGTGAAAGGAAGAAAAAAGATTATTGGAACATTTGTCCTTGGGTAACCAGTTATTGTAAATGGCAAAATAAGAAGCAAAAGAAGAGTCACGGTGACTGACACTGGAGGGGAGTTTATGCCTCCTAGCTATGCACTAGGGTAATAACAATAGCATTGTTAATAATACCTAACATTTATTGAAGTTTTATAACATGCCAGATACTGTTATGTTTAAATTCCCTATTTATATTAACTCATTAAAACCTGATAGCTGGTGTACAAGTAAGTGCTGCTAATGTGCCCCAATTTAACACTAACAGTAAGGCTCAGAGTGGTTAAGCATCTTGCCCGAGGTCACACAGCCGATAAGGATTTGAGTTGAGGCAGGGAGATGCCGTCTCGGTCTCAGACGTGTATCCTCTTCTGGTCTTCTAGGATGATAAGAAACACTGCTACGAATTACTGTTGGGTGGTGGTGGAGGTGATGGTGGAGGAGAGGAGACTCCTGCATGAACGCTTTGGGGTTGGGGGATGAGGACGGTGACATTTCTCCGTGGATCAGGTGGGTGCAGAGATGGAGCAAGGACTCAGAAGTGTGCACAGGCCCTATGCTTTTTGGACCCTTTAGTAATTAAGCTAATCATCAGCCTCACCTTGAAATATCTCTTCTTCCTTTGTTATCAGCATGTGGAACAGCTGTAAGAATGTCAGCTGATTGGAACCTTCCCAACCCACCTTAGAATGGTGGGCATCTGTTCAGTTTTAAACTGGGTACCATGACGTTCTCTGTGCTGAACATTCGCAAACAGCTGGACTCAGAAGGAAATGTACAAATGTGTGGTGTTCACAGTTTACTAATATAGTGAGGGCTGACAGAATTATTATAGGTCACTGAGCCTTTAAATTATATTTGTTTGTAAAGTGGCCTTGTATTTTGATCCTGAGAGTAATGCCAATTTGGTCATATCGACTTTCCAAAATGTCACGAGCTTTGCATGTTTCATCATTAATTCAGTTTTCCCTAAAACTATTTCCCAGAACACTAAGTGGACATTTTTTCCTGTAACGTTATTTTAAAGAAAGAATCCAAGAGCGAATTGATTTAATACACTCAGTGAATAAGGACTTGTCTCTGAGAGCTGAGTAATGGAGAGGCTAAGGACGGGGCTACAGGGTGGAAATTCCTGGATTCATATCCTGCCTCCCTCACTTAGCAGCTATTTGAGTCTGACTAAAATACTTAACGCATCAGTTCAATGGGAATAACTCTCTGTATACCATAGGATTGCTGTAAGAATTCAGTGGGATGGTATTCATTACTCACAAAGCACCGGTGCAATGTCTAAAGTGTGGAAAGCCCTCAGTAAATGTTAGCAGTTATTAAATCCTGGAAAAGCAGATAACTGTGGACAGAGGTTGGGGTCTCTTACCGCCGTTCCTCACCCCCATCCACTTCGCAGTGTGTCTCCATGAATTTTCCATGTCAGTTCTTAAAGCTCCTCATTTCTCTTTGGAATAGTTGCACACCGTCCCGTTGAAGGAGAGAATCATTAATGGTTGTTCGGATGATTTTGTATTTTCCTCATCATTATAAATATCTCATACTCTTATTTCCCTGCCCCCTCCAACATTCCCCTCAAAACTTTGAAGGCTGTGTTTTGAGGTTGGTCTCAGTACCACTGCTGTAATTATTTCCATTGTATTGTAAACACCTGTTTGATGGGGTATCAGGGAGGGTTTGTGCTCACTTAGCCTAAAACTAAATAATTACTGGCCATCCTGTCCTATCAGTTGAAGAGCTGAGGGCAGTAGGAGTGAGGTTTACCGGATAAGAAAGAGGAAACTGCCTTGAGAGCCTTTACTGAAAGCTTCTCATGGCCTGTCTCTCAGAAAATCAAACCTAAGCTCATTCGCTAGCATGTAATTGTGAAAACCCAGCATGGAGAGTTTTCTCATTTATATTCGACGGGACGCCCTTTCGCTGAAATTGTTCCTCCTCAAATTGTAGTTTAATCTGTGTATATAAAAACTTCTCGGGCTTCCCTGGTGGCGCAGTGGTTGAGAGTCCGCCTGCCGATGCAGGGGACGCGGGTTCGTGCCCCGGTCGGGGAAGATCCCACATGCCGCGGAGCGGCTGGGTCCGTGAGCCGTGGCCGCTGAGCCTGCGCGTCCGGAGCCTGTGTTCCTCAACGGGAGAGGCCACAGCGGTGAGAGGCCCGCGTACCGCAAAAAAAAAAAAAAAAAAAAACTTCTCTGGGTCATAATCTCGGTTGTAACCCACCCTGGGGAGATTTTGATCCACATTTGGATCCTGCCCTGCAAAGCCCTGGATGACCTGGCCGGCCTCTGCCCGGTTCCCTCACTGCATTTCCTGTGCTCTTGGCCTCACCCCTTCTGGTGCCAGAAGGAATCGCCTTCTTGCCATTGCTGCTGCTGCCGCCTCTCCCCATCCTCCCCCCTTCAACGAGTCAGTCCCATCTTGGGGCCTTTGCATGTGCCCTTCCCTTCCCTCCGTCTTCCTCATTTCACTCAGGTCTCCTGTTCTGATCCCTCATCTTTACTGTGACTGCTCCTGGTCACCTCCTCCACGGGGGACGCCCCATTATGTCCTACCCCCATTCTGCTTAGTGGTTTCTTCCCCAGGATTATAAGCTCCTGAGGTTAGGCGCTGTGTCCCATTCACTGCCGTGTCTCCAGCACCTGCTGGCACAATGGAGGTACTCAGTTCTGAACTCTTGTTGGATTAATGAAGGAATCAAGGAAGTGGAGATGCCTATAGAATTTAATGTATGATGCTGTCTTTTGAGGCTTTAGTCTCAATATTGATGGCAAAGTAAGAGAAGAGCTTCTAACATTTAAAAATGAAACAGTTCAGAAAAACTATCCGTCTTTCAGTTTAGTTTTCAGAGCAGAGACATGTAGCTTCTGAGAAATTTTCAAAAAGCAGAAGTGCCATGGATTGATTTCTCATCTTTGATCATTATCTTCTGCTTTTTGATTTTACTCTTGTGTTTATGTCTTATATCATGAAAGCACTTTCGAGTCTTTATTCTCATCTTCTCAAACGCGCATTTGCAGACTGCTCACCGCCGTCGCATTAGTGATGACAGTCTTACAGTATATTCAGGGTGCCTTCTCTCTAGGGACTCAGGAAGCATATGGCTGGCTCATCCAAGATCATCCCTGTCTCAACAGAGGGCTCTGAGCCATGGTTTCAAGAAGTTTCTGGGCCTCTGGGCTGGGCCCCAGGGCTTTCCAGGGGAGCTTCCAGGGAGGCTGATGGAGTTTTTGCCTCAGCTTCATCAGGAGCATTTCTGTTTCTGTCTGTCTGGTGTATTAGCATTCCCTGTAAGATTCTGAGTAAGATTTACCTCATGAATAAAACAATATCGGGACACTTGTGATTTAGAGGGGCCTCTTCCCTTTTCAGGGAATAATGAGAGGGCTTGCAACAGGGCCTTGTATCCCTGAGAATCGAAGGTGGAGACAAAGGCAAGGGCAGCCTGTTCTGGATGAGTCTGACTAGTTCTGACCCAAGGAGGCGTTTGATTGATGTCTGTGCCTTGAACTTAATTACAGGAGCTCGTGAGCCACTGGCCTAGGTTCTACCGGGCGGTGTACACAGGTGCCCTTGGCTTTGCTGCCACCTAACCTTGTCTTTTTTCAGTTCCTCCTTTCTCCCGAGTGTTTCTGTTTGTGGTACAACATTGCTATGGAAACTTTATGCTAATGTCTGCTCCTGGCACTGTGCGTTTGGGGAAGGCTCATCTGATTTCTGTTAAATAGTTCGATTTCCCTTCCTATCCTCAATTTCCAAGGCATTTAAAATTCTCCATTAAAATGAGAACACGGACTCATCAAAGTCGAAATGTAAACAAACTTGTGAAGTATTTTAATCTTATCATTGACTGTATCTGGAAATCCCAAACCGAAGAAACTTTGGACTCATATTCATGGAAATGGAAAGCAGTTTGTTGTTGAGTGAATGAACTTAGTTAAGTAAACGCAGGGTGCCTAGACTCTAGGCATCAATACAAACTGTATCTGCATAAAAGTGCTTGTTGTATAAGAGTATAATCCCTTTTTTGGGGGGGGGAGGGGGTGCATTTTTGACTTCCACGTTAATCTTAGCTGTATGAGATGGGGGAGGGGTGCTGCGTGTCATTTTCCTTGAATATTCTTTTGTTGTTCTAGCACTTCGAAGATTTTAAGTAAATGAAGGAGTGAATGAGTAAGTGACATGAACAAATCCGTAGAAGGGAACTCCAGCTGTAGGAGAAAAGCTTTGGGCCTTGGTGGCTTGGCACAGGGAAGAACAAAGTATGCACACAGGGGCATTCGGGTGTCTGGTAAGGAGGAAGTCGAGTCAGAACACAAAATTGCTGTAGATGTGACATGTGTGAAGAAAAAGTGACTTCTCCTAGGCAAGCAGTGGTATTCTCATGTCCAGCGTGCCAGAGGGTTCTGTCGTTTTTATAAACTCCCTCCTCCCTGGAAATCAATCTAGCCACTCATGGGGTGCTTTCAGAGTCATTTAGAAGGGATTTTAGGGAAAACTAGGATTTACTTCACAGCTGACATTGGTGAATTGTATCGATGCTGTAAAGTACAAGAGAACTTTTCTAATTAAGTAGTGTCTGGGCAGCTCATTCTAGAGTGTATTTCTTGCATGATGCACTTTCTCACATTCTTTAAATGAAAAGTTTATTTTGACTATTATTGGAACCCTTAAACACTTCATGGAATGTTTGGCTTAAGACAATATTTCTTACTGGGAGTTTTTTGCTACTTTTATTCTTTTTGACCTTCGGCGATAGAAAGGATTGTACATTTAGGAAGGCATAAAAATAATGGAGTGCTATTAAGGAAATGGTGATAATTGAAATACTTGATGAGAAAAGGCGTTTAACTGCGTAACTTAACCAAATTCAAGTAGCTAGACACAAAACCCTCTTTTCTCTTTAAAAAGAAACAATACCATGGGGGCTTCCCTGGTGGTGCAGTGGTTAAGAATCTGCCTGCCAATGCAGGGGACACTGGTTCGAGCTCTGGTCGGGGACGATCCCACATGCCGCGGAGCAACTAAGCCCGTGCAACACAACTACTGAGCCTGCGCTCTAGAGCCCGCGAGCCACAGAAAGAGAAGCCGCCGCAATGAGGAGCCTGCGCACCGCAACGAAGAGTAGCCCCCGCTCTCAGCAACTAGAGAAAAACCCATGTGCAGCAGTGAAGACCCAATGCAGCCAAAAATTAAATAAATGAATAAATAAATAAATTTTAAAAAATAATAAAAAGAAACAATACCAGATTTATATGGTACTTTCTCTTCTTTTCGACCTAAATTATAAGCAACTACTGTTGGTTATTTCTAAGAGCTGTTAGCTTGTGAAGCTGGGTAGTCATTAAAAACAGAGTACTTGCAAACTACAAATGAGTGCCTAGGTTTTTGTTTAGATGTAAAGAGTTTTCCTGTGGCAGTTCCTCAACTGCAGTGTGGAAACTTAAGCTAAGGCAGAGTAATAAGAAGGGAGCCTTGCTAAGCAATGAGTGTGTTTTTGGCTCAAAACTATTAAGGAAGCAGCTGTCATAATATAGCTCTTTAGAATTATCAGCTGTATTACTTAGTACTTATGAAATGCTCTGTGCTCCTAGTTAATTTATTAATTTCTCCAAGCCTCAATTAAATGGGAAAGAGTATTTTTACTCTTCTCAGTCCTATGTTTTCTTAGTAAAATCTCAAGGAAATAGCTCGAAATGCTCTATTTTAAGATGCATGGGGTAGTAGACTTTATCTGAATAGCAGGAATACTTCTCTTTATTTTTTGAGTTGACGTGTTTTCCAGATGAAATATTAGTAAAACGTTTTTAAAAGTCATCTAAATCCTATAAAATAGTGTGAATGTTTTAGGTTATAGAAAATATGTCCCCTGAGAGTAATGTTTTTAACATTTATTACTCACTTTAAAGTAAGTTTTCAGTAGAACTGCTGTGAATCACTGACTTTTTTTGGAGCCTAATTCATTAAAGAGAATGCAGTCTACACGAATGACATTGTAATTCTTCTAATGTATACACAAAGGAGAAGAAAATATTGCGAGCAAGGTGTTCGACATTTTTTTTTGTTTTTTTTGATGCTGGCTTAAAGCTGTTATTTGTGCAGAAATAGAAACTTTGGATTATCCCTGTCCTAGTCAAAAGCTTATCATAAGGCAAGGCTATTATTATAACAGTTCTAAACAGATGCTTCCGGTTTGCTCCTTTGGGTCACATTCATGACTTTATTCTTGAACATCTATCCAAGATGTTCTTGAGGCTGAGCACGTACCCCTCCAACAGGCTTTAAAAATACATTCCTCTTAACCTGTGGGGCATTTATAAATGAATCAGCAGTGTTTACAGAGCACCTGTTCTCTGCAGAGATCTATTACCAGATGAAGTGGAGGAGTTGAAGAAGCAATTCAGGATGGATCATACACCTCAGTGTAAAACTTGAAACCATAAAGCTAACAGAGGGAAATAGAATGTGTTCCCAATGCTGGACAGGCAAGGATTTCTTAGGATATAAAAAGCACTAAACCATAAAATAAAAAATTCATAAATTGGACTTTATCAAAATTTAACACTTTCGGGCTTCCCTGGTGGCACAGTGGTTGAGAGTCCGCCTACCGATGCAGGGGACACGGGTTCGTGCCCCGGTCCGGGAAGATCCCACGTGCCGCGGAGCGGCTGTGCCCCGTGAGCCATGGCCGCTGATCCTGCGCATCCGGAGCCTGTGCTCCGCAACGAGAGAGGCCACAACAGTGGGAGGCCCGCGTACCGCAAAAAAATAAAAAAAAAATTTTAAACTTTCATTTTTCTTTGGACACTATTAAGAAAATGAAAGGTAAGCCATAGATTGGGAGGAAATATTCACAATTTATAACTCTGTTAAAGGATTCAGGCTATCTAAAGAACTCTCATAAGTCTGTAATAAAAAAGACAAAGGACTCAAAAAAAAGACCAAAAGACTTAAATGAACAAATCACATACGAAGATGTTTGACCAAGGAACAAATGAAAAGATGCTTCCCATCATTGGTCAACAGGGAAATGCAAATTAAAATGATGAGATACTACTTCATACCCATTAGAATGGCAGAAAAATAAAACAAATACCAGAAAGCTGACAATGTCAACTGTCGACAAGGAAATGGAGCAATAAATAGTTTCATGCATTTTTGATTCGAGTGTAAACTAGAAAATACACTTTGGAAAACAGTTTGGTAACCTTTTATCAAGTTAAACATATAACTACCTATGAGCTAGTAATTTAACTCCTAGGCGTTTACCTAAGAGAAGTGAAAACGTATATCCACGAAAAGACTTTTACTGGAACGTTCATAGCAGCTTTATTCATAATAGCCCCAAATTGGGAATGACCCAAATGTTCGTTGACAGATTAAAATGAGTCAACAAATCGTGGTATCCTTATAGAGTACCATTTAGGGATCAAAAGGAGTCATACCTGCCAATAACATGGATAAATCTCAGACCAGTATGTTGAGCCAGAGCAGTCAGACACAATGGGGTATGTACTGTGTGAGTCTGTTTAAATGCACTTCTACTGCAGGTAAAACTAAGCTCTAGGGACAGAAATCAGGAATGTGGACACCTGTGACCGGAAAGGCGCACAAGGGAACTTTTGTGATGGAAAATACTGTATTGTAGTAATTGGGGTGGTGATTACGGGGTGTCAAACTCATTGAATTTCCATTTAAAATGTTTTCCATTTTATTGCATGCAGTTTATATACCCCAGCCCAAATTCAGTGGGGGAAAAAGTCAGAGCTGTAAAACTTGCTCTTGGAGCAGTTAGCATATTGAGCAGACATCATGCGTGTTGTAAACCACATGTAAATGGTACATAGGATGTTAGAACGATGGCAGAGATGGCAGGAAGTATGAACGCAGAGAAAAAAGCATGTCAGATGGGAAAGGTTCTCTGGGCAAGAGATGGTTTGTGTTGTGTTCTGAAGACAGAAATGGATAAATCTTAGAGATTGGGATTGGAGAGAAAATACTCCAAACAGGGTCAGGGTCTCAGGCCAAGGGGTCAAGATAAGAATAAAAGAAGACATGTTTTGAGGTCAATAAGCATGTTAACTGAAGTCGTTTCCCTATTCAGTTTATCATTTCCCAGCCCTCTATAGCTGTATCACTTTCCTCTTTCAAGACTTGGCCTAATTCTGTTCCTTCTGTCCACTAGATGCTCCAGCACACGGTGTTCTTTCCTATTTCTCAGCTCCTATTTTAACTCCACAGCATAGCCCTTAAATTTTCCCAGGTTATACCCTACACGTTGAGTGTGTATTTTCTCAGAACATGTTTTCTGGGGGAAGGTGGTTTGTCCACTGCTCCAAGTGAAATGCTGAGTCCATCATCAAATGCTAGTTAAGGTTCTTTGGATGGAGGTTTGATAGATGTGCAGGAGAGGACACCTGTTGGAATGTAGGTTTACTACATTAAGTGTGTGCTGTAGGTTTTTACACATAAGAGTGTTAATAGCTGTAATTTTTTGACTGTCGACTGTGTACCAGGCATTATGATAACTATTACGATAGTTCTTCCTAGGTAGGTGTTTTTATTCTGTCTTTACAGATGAGTAAACTGTGCAGGCAGAGGTTAAATGACACACTGGAGTTCGAATATATCTCTTTGGCTTCCACCATTCCTGTAGTCATCAAACCACTGTATTTGTGTTCCTGAGAAATAAGGTGATGACAGTGATGACAACAGTAAACATTGCTTGTACTCTTATGTCACGCCAGTCACTCTTTGGGCGCTGTATACATATCAATTCATTTAACTTCCATGACAAGTGAGGGAAATTATTCATAGGGTCATTAAGTAACTTTATCAGGGTCATATCAGAGTAAGCAGTATGGAGTCAAGATTTGAACTAGTGGGCTTCCCTGGTGACGCAGTGGTTGAGAGTCCACCTGCCGATGCAGGGGACGCGGGTTCATGCCCCGGTCCGGGAAGATCCCACATGCCGCGGAGCGGCTGGGCCCATGAGCCATGGCCGCTGAGCCTGCGCGTCTGGAGCCTGTGCTCCGCAACGGGAGAGGCCACAACAGTGAGAGGCCCGCGTACCGCAAAAAAAAAAAAAAAAAAAAAAAGATTTGAACTAGTCTGATCCCAGAATACACGGTCTTTGCTCTTGATTATCGTGCTCTGCTACTTGGCTTTGCGAGCATGAGGACTGGCGTCTCCCTTAGCGAGAACAAGGCACGCACTTCTCCTGAGGTGGGGTAGGGATAGGAATGGATTTATTAGATAAAAACTAGTGAGGCAGGATGTTCTTTCCATGGCATACTTAGTTTGTTAAAATAAGATGCTCCTTATTGCCAGCCATCCATGAGACGTTTGTGGAGAAATTTTACTGTGTCTTTTTTTTTTTTTGCGGTACGCGGGCCTCTCACTGTCGTGGCCTCTCCCGTTGCGGAGCACAGGCTCCGGACACGCAGGCTCAGCGGCCATGGCTCACGGGCGCAGCCGCTCCGCGGCCTGTGGGATCTTCCCGGACCCGTGTCCCCTGCATCGGCAGGCGGACTCTCAACCACTGCGCCACCAGGGAAGCCCTACTGTGTCTTTTCCTTACTCAGCTAAGACAGGTTCCATTCTTTTGAGGGCTTAAGAGTCTAGGTCTGGGTTTGCTTTTGTGGTAAACTCTTGTGGCTGCTCCAGTCTTTAAAAATTCTCATACTACTTAAACTAAACTAAGAAACTGGACATGACTGGCAATGTGCTACAATTATAATTTATGAGGGAAAATTAGTTCCAGACTGTCATCAGCGGAGCCATACTCAAGAAGAAGAATCTCGCCACAACACCAAAAGATTAGGCAATAAAGGTGCATTGTAAGTTACGGTAATGTATTTAAAGGAAGTATTTATCCTTTTCTAAAAGTGATTCCTACTCAGTCTTGTTTCTTGGTTAACCGGCTACCTGCCCGAGTGGCCCTGGCGACAAGGACTACTGATTTCACATTCTTCATAGGCTCAGTGATACAGAGGCAGCTAATCTTACATTTTAGGTTTTCTTTTCATCTCAGAGCATATTCTTTCCCTTCCTTTTTTCACTTCTATAAAGATGGTGCTTGCAGAGATATTTATAGTAGGGAAGGAAGCGGTGAGATCCTTGTGCAGAAACATAGTTGGCAGTTTCAGGGGCCAGGAAAGAGAGAATATGAAACACTACGGGCCACCTCCTAGGATATTTAATTGAGTTTAGTATTGCTTCCCATACTCCATTTTCATCACAGTGCGTTCAGGGCTATCAGCTCCTACCAGGGTTAGGTCTGAGATTTGGATCAAGTCAGTACATGTTGGTTGGCTTCTGATGAGATTAGGATCCCTTCCAAACCTCTCTAAAGAAAATAAAAACGTAACCTAATAAGTTAAAATAGGCCCAGAGATTGTTGTCATACTGAAGAAGTACCACTTCCTAGAGGAGAAAGATTGCCGATGGAAAGGTTGTCTTTGTGCCTATTAGAATGTAAGCTCCCTGAGGCGAGGGACTCTTGGAAGCAGAGTATCTCCAGTATCTAGAATCGTGGCTGCCACACAGTAAGGAATCAGTGTTTGTTGAATGAATGAATGACTGAAATAGCTCTAGAATGAGAAGGAGATTTTGCTTATCCTCTGTAGCAGGATGGTAACATTCGTTAGATGAAGCCTCCTCTGAGCTCATTTACCAGCCTTTGACCTTAGGGCTGGAAGTGCCTGTAAGCAGCAGGTGGGCCCTGCTTTCCAGCCAGGTATCTCCCCCACGATAAAAGAAAGGTTAACACACTTCAGGTCGGCTTGGTGTAAATTGTACCTATAGTCCAATCACGTGATAAAAATAAGTGTGTGATCCTAGAAGACTGAGAATCAGATTCTTTTTCCCAGTGTTCACACCAAAGTGTACAGTCTCCTTTGGGCCAAGTCTGAGAAACCAAATAGCTGATCTTTCTCTTTTTTCTTTGAGATTTTAGCTTCAACAGCAGATGTTACATAATTGAGCAGAAGCCACCGACCCCTCTCTGACTTTTATCTGAAAGATAAAGGGTCAGAACATGATACCTGAGGCCTTTGCTGCTTTTCAGAAACAGCAGATGGAAGACTTCAGTGAAGAATAAAAAGCCAGCAATTTAATTTAGGCTGAGCGAAGACAAAAGATTTCAAAGGAATGGAAAATGTATCAGATCCAAAAGCACATGACCAATATTTCACTCTGCCTTTAAAAGAACAGGTGGCTTGAGAAACTTTGTGGCAAACTTGGCTTTTCTGTGAATTAATATTTCCAAGTTATTACCACAAAAAGAAGACGAGTAGTAAATTTCCTACTAAGTTTGTACTTTTCTCGGGTGCTAGTTGGGAAAAGAAAACTCCCTGTAGAGGAACCAAAAGATTTAATAAAAAGGATTTTAAAGACCTGATGGAGGAGACTTGATCCCACATGCTAGAAATTTAAACCAGACTTTATATAGTTTGATGGTGGGTACTTTTTTGGTAAAGATAGGATACTTCTTCTGAAATGGGTTTCTGTAGCCATGATCCCTAGACTTTTAGGAGGCAGTGCATCTTTCAGCATTCAGGGCAGCGATGGGTTTAGTACCAGGATGTAGTAGCAGACATGCACTTAATTTGAAATCCCAAGCAGTAAACAGAATCCAACCAATGAAACCCCTTTGTAGCATCCGATCTGAAGGGTAAGGATGACCATGTAATTTATTGTCCAAACCAGGACACTTCTGAGGTAGAAATGGGGAACCGTTTACCATTATGCCAGAAAGCGGGTGAAAACTAGAGTTGTCTCAGGACTTAGTGACACTTTACCCAATGGAATTGAAACTTGCACGTGCAACACAATTACCTGGAAGCCTATTAAAACACAGACTGCTGGGTGCCACCCCCACAGTTTCATGTTCAGTAGTAGGTTTGGGATCAAAAATTTGCATGTCTGACCAGTTCACTGGTGATGTTGATGCAGGAGCTTGTCTGGGGACTGCACTTTGAGAACTACTGCTCTGCCTAGACGGGCATGGCACTCTTATGCTGAGGATGTAATTTTCAGTTGAAAGAAACTCTCCTTAGTGTTCAGTCCTCCTCCGCTAGACAGCCCTCTGCAAACGAGGATACCCGTGAAGGAGACGGCAGAAAAAACTTGCGTTGGCTTCGACCTGTGTCTCTGTGGACTGGTCTATTCTTGGCATTCCAGAGACAGCTCCCTGGTACCAACCTAACCTTCAAAGAAATGTTGAAACCAAATGGAAGAAACATGACTTCTGGTTTCTTACCATACAGACTTTGGCTTGGGGAAGCCTCAGCACCTAAATTCACTCTAGAGACACTTTATAGAATGAACATTGTATGGGCAACAGCGTTCCTCTGCCCTTTCCTTTTGCATCTGAAAAAGCAAGGTGGGTCACCAGCGGCTCTGCTGGAGCCATCTGAGAAAATGTGGCCAGGGTTCTTGCTCTTGGTGCATCTGTTCCAACTGGCACAGTCTGACCCGGAAACACAGCTTCACCATGTGCCACCAGTGTGGGCCATCAGTACTCTGCAGGCTTTGTCACATTGGACTAAGTGAACTTGCTAGAATTGCGTCACGCAGAACTCCTACCTAACTGCGGAAACAATGCTAGCTCTGTGTACGTTGGAAAAAAACCCCCCAAACCTCCAATATTTCTCAGTTCAGCAGTTGACTTCGGAAACATCATAGATCTAATGGGAAATATCTGTTTGTTTCTCTTTCTTTTTAAATCAAAAACAATGGGGGGTGCTTTTGCTTTTTAAGCATTTATTCATTATTTTGCCCTCTCGTTAACTGACTTAGACTGAATGAGAAACACATAGATAGATTTATTAGTCAGGCAGATGTGAATGTGGGATTCACCGTAGATCAGTGGTTTTTAAAGGGTGGACCCCCAGATCAGCAGCTTTACTATCACCTGGGACTTCGTTAGAAATGCAGATTCTCTGGCCCCAACTTACTGAATCAGAAACGTTGCGGAGTAGGGCCCAGGGATATGCGTTTCAACAAGCCCCCGGTAATTCTGATGTGTAGCAAAGTTTGACAGGCACTGTTGTAAACGGTTTTATGTTATATCTTATCTGTCTGTTTTGGTCTACAGAGGTATTGAAATGTCTAAATTATGCTTTCCAGTGGTCTGATATGTAATTTCATACACATCTGCTTCGATTAAATGAGTCTTTGTAATAATAGTGAAAGCAATGATGATGTCAGCCAACATTTACTGAACTTTCTACATTACTGTGTTAAAGATTTTACAAATAATATCTAATTTAATCTCACAGTAGTCTTGTGCTAATATCATCACTGTTTTACAAATAGGGGAATGGGACTCAGGAGCTTGGTAGACAGGCCTCTTGGAGGGTGGTTTCTTAGTATTTTGCTGCCTGGTGTACCCATTAGCTGTTTTAATGTGTCTCCCCCCCCCACCCCCACCCCAAATTCTCCTGATTTTGAGAGACTGTCTTTTTCTACTCCTGTCTCCTTCCCCCTTTTGTGTCCTGTTTGAATATGTCAAGGATAATTATAATTTTATGTTTTTAGAGTAATTTTTCTCCCCAGTATATGTGTGTGACACTAGATTGAACATTCTTCTCACCAGGGAATTAGAAATACTGTCCTCCAAATGCATGATTGAGGATGAAAGTAGTTGAAGAGGATTGAAGGACATGCCAATTGGCGATTGGTGGGACAGCGTGGCAGGGCCGGGAGGGGTGTAGCAGTGGGAAGGCTGGGCTGACTGAAACCCTGTGGGGTGCAGGTACCTTCCTTGTGCCCAGGGGCTCAGGCTCACTGTGATATCAGCTGGGTAACCTTGGTCAGGGTGGTTACCTCCTGTCTGCCTGCTTCCTCAAGTGTGAAATGGGCACTTTCACATCTCAGCAAACAGTAGTTTTTTTTCCCCACGCCCTGCCCACTCTCCCTTCCTGGGTCTTCACGCTTTGAGTATCTTGGTGTCCCCTCATTTCTTCCTTACTAAGCTGTAACAGACACGACAATCTACAGTTTATGTGTATATTACCAGTGTGTAATGTGTACATATGTGCATACTTTTATGTGTGTATTTATAGATTTTATTGAAGTATAAAATTTATGTTCACAGATCATAAAAGGTTATTTTAGAGTGAGTGCATTGTTTTATTTATTTATTTTTTTAAACTTATCTAGGTTTTTTTTTTTTAGTGCCAAAGCTGTTTTCAAGTCTGTAAGTTTTAGGAAGATAAATATGCAAGCTATAGAGTATTTTCTGTTTTACCAGTGTGACCTTTGGTTCACTTTCCCCATAGAATTAGGCATCCTTGCTTGAAAAAAATATTTCTGATTGGTTCACTGTGCTGACAGTGTGGATCTGCGCTAATTCCCCTGTGTGTCCTATAAATTTATAATGTTTAAAGTATTTTAAATAATTTAGCTGGTTAGTCCTAGGCCATAATAAGTTAACATGTGAACTTAAAGTTTTGCTACGCACAGGATAGATGTTTGTGATTCACTTTCAAGGTAAATACATACTTTACTAGGTATTAATAGGGTTAATTTATCCCAAGAACAACAAAGATAAAAGCTTTTATCTATATGAATATATGTACAAATAGATACTAACTGTATATCTATGCCTACATGACCTGGCCAACCAAAACATACTCACACTGACTTATAGGTATTATTGTCATAATTGAGTTTGCAGTTTTTAGAGGCAACTTTGATATATATCTACAAGCTTTTGAAATGTTTGTCCTGGGTGAATACCTTTTAAGCATTTTCTCTGATATCGCCTCATCACAGATGTATTTTGACAGCCACAGTCGGAAATCCTAAATAATCATCGATGATAAAATTTCTGATTTGGATCCCCAAACCAGCACGAGCAAATATATTACTATATCAACCAATTATAGTTCTCAAACCCAAAGTAACTTACTGAGAAATGGGGACAGTGCAGTGGTACTTGGCACCACTGCCGCCTAGCCCAGAATTCTCCTCTTCCATCCTCATGCCCCCTTCACACACCCTGATGTTCTTTCATGGAAAAGCTGTTTCCTTACCTGTTTGTAGCCCTTCATCTGTGAGTCAAACAGCATTCATTTCAGAACATGTCTCAGTGGACGCTCCAGGTTAAGACTGTTCTATGCAGAGTTCTCGCTCGTCTTCAGGAACAGATGAAAATCAGGAACTTGACAGAAACCATGAGATAGTAGGTCAGCTGTCACTGCTGAATTGGTCCGTTAGTGCTCACTCAAGGTCGGGAAATGGAAACAAGGAGGAAGAGAGATGTTTGGATCTCCGTGCGTGTCGGGCTGGCCTCCGTGCTAGTTCCTTTCCTTCAGCAATCCCTAAAAAAGCGTGGTCCTTTTTTTTTTTCCTTCTTGAACTTTTTTCTACTTTTTTTTTTTTTTTTCCTCCCCGATGTTGCCACGTCATCCGGCAAATGAACAGCCGGGCAACAACCCCAGCAGGTTTTCTTTGTAAACTTTGCCATTTGCCAAATTCAACATGGGGTAAAAGGTGGAGAGCTGGTGGGGTCACTGAGGTAGGAAGACGTGGCTGTAGCTACCACACCCTCCTAAGAGGAAACTCTCGTGGGGGAGACAAAAACTTCCCTCTACCCTTCTAGATTCCTGGGGCTGGCCTCAGAATTACGTTGACATGAGACCAACTAAAAAGTCTAATAACATGTGTACATGGGAGAGACCCAGGAAAACTGAGTAACTCACCAAAATGGCAGAAGCCACCACCTCAAACTCCATCTTCAACCAAAGACAAGAGAAGATGTTGAGGTTAGTGGTCTGGTAATTCGAAGGCGGGGGGAAGGCAATTCATAGGAAGATGAAAGAAGAGCCAGTGTTTGGTAAACAAACGTTTGCTGTACCCTGTACAGAGACAGTGGGACCCCGAGAGGCATTTTAACAAACAAATTCTGCTAGGTTCCTCCCTGTCTACACACCTAATTCATATTATACTGTAGGTATCTGTAGTGGTAGCTCCCTCCCTGGAACAGGTCCTCTCCCTAAATTCTTTTAGGCAGTTAGGGGGGTAGGTCAAAGGTTCCTGAGTCTTTGGTGCCTGGATTGTTTCCAGCTCAAAATAATTAGCAGGCCTAAGAGACACATTTTGTGGGGGGGGGGGGCAGGTTTTGCTCCCCGTTCCTTGTCAGCGGCCACACGGTGTAACAAACAGGTGGTGAGCGGGGCTCCCGCAAAATGTGGAATTAGTATTTGAGTAAAGAAGCATTCTGGCATCCATGACCCCATCTGTTAGATAAGAGGTGCTGTTATTGTTATTTTTTTTCCCACATTAATTTTTCCATATTTAAGCATTACTGACAAATCTTGGGTTGGCCAAAAAGTCATTTCGGTTTTTCTGTAAGATGTTATGGAAGAACCCAAACGAACTCTTTGGGCAACCCAACAGCTCCCGAGTAGGACTTCAGAGAAACTCATCATGCGTTAATCTTTCGCTAAGTGTGTGCTGCTAGTGTTACTGTTTGGAAAGTGAGAGGCAGGAAATCTCTGTATTTTGGGTTTCTTTCAGGTTGTATGATATAATTCGTAATGTTCCAAGGAGTGCTCCAGTGTCTTTCCCACTGAAAAATCGTGTGCAGTTAGAGATGGAAGTACTCAGAATTGGGCTGCAAATCCCTCATCAGAGTGTGTGACTCAGAACCAGATAAGGAATTCTGCCCTGGAAGGCTCTTTATTAGGCTGCTACATTGCAGGTGTGTTCTCTCAGGTGGTTCCACGGCCGAATTGTGGGCTCACAGTTTAACGTGTCAAGTTCAATTTGACTTAAAAACATAACGTACATTTGCAGTCACAGTGGTCAGTGGTACTTATTTCTGTGCTTATGATATGCCGGGTGCTGTTCTAGGTACTTTACGTGCACCTACTGTGTAATGGGCTGTGTTCCAGGCACTGGGGATGAAGTAGTGACTAAATCAGACCCAGGTCCCTTCCCTCATGAAGCATATTTGCTTATTTTGAGTCTTACATACAAACCCAGTAGTCACTACTGATCCTTAATAGACTCGGCGGAGGCCCCGAGGGACCCAGGGCTGGTTTAGGGAAGCTTCCCACTTGGCACTGCCTGGGTGCACCCATTCTCCCTCCCTCCCCGGTGCCCATAGAGTCCTGGCTGCTGCTTTGACCCCTGGGGCTCAGAGCACCCCTTTGCCTACAGAGGCTTGCTAGCTTCAGCTTGCAAGGAGATCTGGTGGGCAGATACATGTAAGGACAAAGAGACCTAAGGACGATGACCAGGGCACATTGCAGAGTCCTTCAGATGTAAACATTATGCCGATGAAATGGATGATTTGGCACTAGCAGTCTCTGAACTGTGGCTCTCAAGACTTCCCTGACTTATTGCAGGAGGCTCTGTTTATTCTGACGGTCTCAGAAACACCCATTATTTGTCCCCGTGCTCTCTTGTGCTTCTTGCCTTCTCCATGGGGTGCCCCATGTTTGTATGCAGCATGACTCAGGTGGAAATTACCATTAAATTGAATTCACTGGATCTGCTTGTTTTCCTCTTGATACCAGCATTTGCAAAGTCCAAGGCCAAAGGGAGAGCCCTACAGGTGGTCACCTGATGGCAGGTAGTCCTGCCAGATAAGTGAAGTAGAGCAGGTGTAAGACCCTTGGGGACTGAGGAATGGTGGAGAAGTGGAGAGCTCATGGCCCACCCAGGGGTGTGGGGGGGCAGCTGCTCAGCTAGACCTTGTCAGGGTCCAGTGTTGCCTCCTCTGTGGATGGGCCAGTGTTGTCAGAACCTCAAGTGGTGATTGCCCTGTTTTAAACACTTCTTTGTGTTTGTGTTTTAACTCATTGCGCTCTCACAACAGCTCCATGAGCTGGGTGGGTTCCACCTCTTTCTTAATAGATGAGGAAACTGAGGCACAGAGATGTCCCACAGCCCCTAGAGTTGGGATTCGGACGCTGGCAGAGCCGCTCCTGGAGCTCGTGCTCTCAACTGCACTTTTATGTCTCTTCTGGTTTCACGTGCCGTCTAAGTCAGACACTTTTCAAATTGTGTAGGCCTGATGTCTTGTGGGCCGAAACGGAACCTGACTGACTGACTGGCTCGTGGGAAGCCGGTTCGTGGCCTCTGCTTTATAGCAGTTGTATCGGCAGGTCGCCGGGGGACTCAGATGAACACTTGTCTGCGAGGACTGGATCAAAGCACAGATACACATTCTTTCCCACACTTGATTGAGGAGCGCTTTCTTTGTATCGGATCCTGTCACAGCCAGTTTACACAGGAACCATTTGAGGGACAGCTGTTTATATTTTTACAGATGAGAGAGTAGAACTTGGGAGAATGTAACGAAGTTGCTCAGGCGAGGAGGTAGCTGGGCTGGACTTTGCAGCCAGAGTTTAGATTCAGAGTTTAGGATTCCTTCCCCAGTTCAGCGGCTCTTTTCTACAGCCACGTGAACAGTGAACGCTGGTTCATTAATTCGTCAAACATCTGAGAGCCGGCTCCTCTAGGCAGGATAGGCCTTGTTGGGAGCACAGGAAAAGTGTATTTTCTCATCAGGAAATGCTGGTTGTACGCAGGTGTGACATTTTTTTAATCTGAGGTAAAGAGAGTGATGGCAGCAAATAAGTGGTGAGGGTAATAATGATGATAGATACCAAGGCGAGTGGTAGAGTTAGTGTTTAAGGCTGTGCTTGCCTTGGAACTGGGGAAGATGAAAACATAAGGATCCAGGAGGAGCTTGGTGAGTTGTCTGTTCATCTTGTCTTCTCAGGATTGCATGTTTCAAGACAGAGTGTCTGACTTAGGAGAGTTTTTGGCTATAGGAGCTTACTGCCAGCAGGGCAAGGGCACCACGTCCTGTGGTTTCTCTTCAAATGTTTGGGAGGCTTTTAAGAAAAGCCTGGGGCTACCACCTCTTCACCCCTAGGCGGTCCTCCTTGCCCTCTGCTCACCTGGGGACTCTGAAGCAGTTCTGACTCTTTTAAGGTCATTGTTTATATTCTTGACTGGTCATTGACACCAGCTGGGGAGCTTTAACGAAGCAGATTCCAAGACCCTACTTCAAATGAACCAGTCAGAGTCCTTGTTTCTGGCTCAGAAATCTATATTTCCAAAAGTGTCTGGGTAAGTCAGAAATGTGGCCACGTGTGAGCCTCCCTGCCTTGCTGTTTCGGAGCCTCTGATCTTACTAGCCCTTGGAGGAACTTTTATCCTCCGGGCAGATGTCCTGCCTCCTGTTTTGTCTAGCTCCCTCCAGCTGCCTGGCCCTAATCAGTTACCGCCATAGCTTTGGACGCCCGTGCAGACCCTGTGCCCTGAGAGCAGACATTGTGATGATCAGAGAGAGGAGAGATTCATAGGGAGACCTTGAGACAGAGACTAGGGCTAGAACATCCACAGATTCGGTGAAACCCAAGGAGGAAGTGAGAATATCATCAGGGGCTTATGTAGCAAAAACAAGAATGTCTGACTTCTCCTGGGGCCTTGAGTTTTATATTTCAGCCTGTCTTCTCTGATCGTTTTTTTTTCCCTATTGGATGTCAGTGAATGATGTAAACCTGTCCTTACACTGTCTGTTGTTACTCCTTCTTTTTAGCCGGGAGGTTTTAGGAGTGGAGTCTTCCTTTCTTTATGCACCTCACTCACCCTGTCACCCAGATATTAAAAACTGGCCTCAGGTGTCCCAGAGTGTGGAGCTTGTGGAAACCTGGGCATATTTGTGAAAGACGTAGACATATTTCAATGCAGGATGTAAAGTTGGCCCTGCAACCATTTTGTATTTCCTTGAGATTTATGCTGGGCATTTTGTGGACATGCCTAAATGTAAAGATTAGCTTGTATACATTTTTTTCTCTATTAGAAATGGAAATAAGTATCTTATTAATGTTTGCAAAAATATTTTATCTTGACAAACTATTGATCCTATTTTGTGTATTTTAAAAAAGAGGTATTTTGTTCTGATGATTAACGACGCAAATAACGTGGCTTTATTCAACACTAGACACCAGTTTCAATACAAAATAAATAAAATAGTAACGATGATGGTAATAATAGTAGTAGTATTAGTAATAATAATATGTAGAGGGCATATTTCCTGCTTCCAGGATTCCAAAAAGGAAAAAAGACAACATAATCGATGTTTTGTTTTCCTACTGTCTCTGATGCTTTGATTTATGCCGAATAGTTCTCTGTTCCCTCAGTGTATTCCCATTTCCCTTTGTGGAACCCTAGGATTAAAATACCACGGGGCTTCATCCTGATTAATCTCAGAACCCTCCACATAACCGGGTATGACCGTCAGCCCCAGCCCACCCCATATGCTCACACATGCACACATTTCCTTTCCCCAGCATTGTTTCCAGGCGGGACTCTGCCTTGTCAGTTACAAGACTGGTTATATATAAACATCTCTTGTGTATTTGTGTACAAATAGAGTGAGTCTAACACGGGGAATCCTCCAAGGTCTGTTATCGTTTCCAGTCATTTTCCATCCAGCCTGGCAACGACTGCCTTAAAAGCTGGTTTACTTTACTTCTATAAATGTCTTATTTTGTTCCTTACTCCAAAATCTTTTCTTTAGGTACAAAAACAACTTTATTGTTACTGCCTTATCCCCAATTTTTCCCACTTGCTTCACTGGACGGTTAGCCACACTAGAGCAATTTGCTTTTTCCCACTTGCTGTCTTGGGGACTTACTCACGTTAGCCCTATATAATTATGCCATTTTTTCTGCATAGCTTTGTAGTATCCCATAATTTATTTAGTCAGTCCCTATTGATGGACATTTAGATAGATATGGACATTTTCAGTGAATCTATTTTAACTTCAGGAGCTCTTTACTGGGTTACATTGTTTTAAAAAAGTTAAAATAAAGCTTTAAAAAAAAAAATAAATAAATAAAAAATAAAGCTTTGCTGACAAGTGATTTAGAGCGGTGTGTGTGTGTGTGTGTGTGTGTGTGTGTGTGTGTGTGTGTGTGTGTGTGTGTGTGTGTGTGTGTGTGTGTGTGTGTGTGTGTGTGTGTGTGTGTGTGTGTGTGTGTGTGTGTGTGTGTGTGTGTGTGTGTGTGTGTGTGTGGAGAGGGGGTTATGTTTGCAGACAGGATTCCACTGGACATTGAGAGATATAGTGGGTTAAGGATACAGAGAATTTTAGTACAAGGCTTAATAGAAACATTATAGGAAAGTGCAGAGAAATTTAAAGGAAATGAATTTAGGGAATTCCCTGGAGGTCCGGTGGTTAGGACTCCACACTTCCACTGATGAGGCCCAGAGTTCAATCCTCATGGCCAAAAAAAAAGAAGAAGAAAGGAAGTGAGTTTGGAAGTTGCCCTCGAAAAGGATCTGTGAAGGAGCTGGTGTCTGAAATGATGGCTCTTTTATGCCTAGAATGGGGTGAAAGTCAATCTGGGAGGAAAAGAACAGTGTAAGCTAAGGCATCAGGGAAGAAAAGTCAGCCGAGGCGGGTGGGGCATAACGTGAGGATATCTTGATCGTCATGGTGAGGCGTTCATAATTCACTGTACCATGACGCCTTCGAGCTTTGTGATACAATAATTGAAGACGTGCTTTAAAAAGTGTGATCTGGTAGAAAAACATGGAATGCAGACATGCCTTTTTGTGTTTCTCTATGTGAAGCATCAAATCCTGCCAAAGTCAGTGTATTGATTTAGGATAGTGGAAGAGTGTGGCAGAAATTATGTCTTTAAAACATAATTAGTCACTATACTGTAAAACAGTGCTTTTTTGTTTGTTTATTTTAACCTCTTGAAATGAGCGACAGGCACGGAAATTCGTTAGCAGTTGTGTGCTTACCTTTATCTGAGAGTTATTGGAGAAACAAATGTCTGGTACGATAGCTCCACCTTCTGGAAGGTTGGCACCAGTAACAGTTCATAAAAAGAATTGATATGTGCAATATTTACATATTTTGTGGACGGCTAACAAAAACCTCACTTTGAAATAGGCACTGACGTTGAGTCATGAGTTGAATACCCAGTCTCAATTAGTTGAATTGCTCAAACAGGTTTTCTGTGTTGCTAAGATTAGACTGGGTTTAACCTTAAGAATCAGAAAGAATGAATTTCAGTTGATGATATTAGCAAAGAGTCAAAATTGAGAACTCATAGTCACAAAAACAAAATCTCAGTGCATGTATTTCCTCTTCTATGTATGGATTTTTGGAAAGGTGCTCATAAAGCCAGAGGGCATTTTCTTTTATCCCTCGGAGTCTCCAAAATGTATCCTTTCTCATTATTTCCATACTGCTCTTAAGACTCAGTTCACCTGTCACTATCCCTGGGCGTGTCCCTGATATCTTGGCATTGTTCATATACTTCCCACATGGCCTGTGTTTTTATATCAATCTCAGCTGGAGTGGGCAGTGGCTGCCTTGGTTGGCTTGTTTTGGTCTCACCAGTGCCCGCTCCTATAGCAGGCTCTCAGAAATGTTTGTTGAGTGAATGTGTGTTACCAAAACACACAGGGGAGAGACAGGGAATATCCCGCAACTGTATGCTCTGGTCCTGTAGGTAAAGATAAGAGAGACGATGGAATTAATCTGAAAACAAGGACTGTGGATATTTTTAAATACTGTTAACCCAGTGGCATCAAATCATCTACTCATTTGTATCTGCCCACTTTTGAGTTCCTTCCGTAGGTTTCTGGACCCCCGACCTGCATAATGATTCATCCTAGGATGGGTCCCTTAGAGGATTGCGCGCTGCTTTATAAGACGGTTTATTTACTTAGCACTCTGACGGCTCAGCTTTTTTAGTAAATCGTTAGAACAAGTTAGGAAAATGAGCCCTCAGAAGTCACTGAGAGAAGCTTCGGCTAGAATGAGAATCTTCGGCCAGAAAGAGACTCATAGAGAATGAATACTTCATTTTTATTATGTCAATGAAAATAATAAACAATCTGTAACAGGAATAGAAAAATGTTTGATCTGAGCCAAACTGAGGACTAAAGCCCAGGAGACAGCCTCTCAGATACTTGAGGAACTGCTCTGGAGAAACATGGTTTTCAGCACAGTTTTATGTCTTCTCAGAACAGAGCACATAAAACAAGTCAGGGATACATTCCTGCATGGTTTCCAAAAAAAGATCGGCACGTACACAGTGAGTCAGTGTGGCCTTGGCCCCTGGGACGGGCGTCTTGTCATGGAAGGAGGACCAACGCTGGCACCCCAGGAAGGGAAGATTTTAATCCTTACTTTTAACAAGGGCCTTTACTTCTGGTCTGTGCACCCTTTTCTTTAATAATTAAAGCAGATGTACAGTATACATTTGATAGGTCACAAACAGGCTGTTCTGTTAGCACGAAATTCAAGTCAACTCACGTATAGGGCAGAATGACTTCCCCGTGCCTCGATATCAGTTAGATAAACCTTTTATCAGTTAGATAAACTTTCCCAGAGTTGTTCTGACAAATAGATGTCGCCTGTTCCGGCTGCGTGATGTGTGAAGAGCAGGCGCTAGCATGTTGAGGGGAAGGTTTTGTGGTGGGGAGACTTCAGCGAACTTGCCTGATGTTAACTGAATGCTGTGGGTGAGCTCATGCAGCTTTTTGTTGTTGTTGTCCCCACCCCCCCAAGACTAAGCACACCTGATATTTGTAGACTCAGTCTTCTTCTCTGTGCAGCAAACTGCTGTTAGCTAGAGCACGCTTGTATGTGCTTCTGCTTTGCGCGAGTGTTGTGTGGTCCTCTTCGGCAATTCAGTTTCCTTGGCAGCGTGACCGAGAAATTTTTCTGTGGTTTTAGGCCATTAATGCTGTAGAGAGCTACGTACCTGTTTAGTTCATATTTGGAGCACAGCAGTGATTCTTAGGCTGTTTTGCATGGACCAGTTGGCGTCATCAGAATGAAGAATCAGTGAGGCCAAGTTTCTGTGTTTAGTCCTCAGGTGAGCTGTTCAGGGAGCAGCGGTGCGTGTTGCCCTTGTCTTATTCCCAGGGATCACGGGGTGGGTTGAATGAGGACGGATGGTTCCACTTGTGTGACTCCATCATGACCGGAAGGCTCGTTCGGATCCCATGTTCTACTCCTCCTTCGCGAGCCTGGCAGGCTTCCTGTAGGGGGTGTTTATCTAACCCGAGTTGTAGTTCGTTGGTGACGTCAGTGCCCTCAGTGGCCCAGCCTCCTGACCAGCCTGTTTGTTTAGTTGTCTCGACGGAGGCCTGTGTGTTGGAAGGACAAATGCAGCCTCCCTCTCTAAAATCCTGTTGAAATCATACCAATCATAAATTTCGTACTTAGTCGTTAATAGTGGGACAAAAGATTTGTGATGGTTTTGCTGTAGAGGAGAGAGAGAATTTAAACTAGAATTTAGCTTTTGTGTTCCCTCAGGAAGCCAAGGCAAATAAAAATACTCAACTTGGGTGAGCTGGGTTCTTAACTGTGGCGTTGAACAAAGCCGCTAGCAGCGACCACTAACCTAGAAACCGTTATCCACCCACCCAGGAAACCTCCATTAGAGATTTTTGTTGAATACCTGCTCCTCCAGCATCCAGGGCTTCCCAGTTTGTGTTAGTAAACTGGATGGAAGAAGCTTCACTGTGGGGCCTCTCGCTGATGAAATGGCTGGATTCCCTGAGCCCTTTTTCCTTGTCCTAAGCTGCTTGTTTAACTGGGTAACGCAATCCTAACGTAGACGCGAATTTTCAGATGCGCTATGCCCACGGGTTTGCCCGCACTGTCTCAGTTTACACCCGTGCCAGCTCAGTACGTGACACTTTCACTCTCAAAAGTTATCTAGGTTTTGATCCTGAACTATATGCTCATCTGAATTATAAGGGAATAAAAAGATCAAATACGTGTGATTGATAGGCTTAACTTAAATAGGCTTAACTTAATGTTCTCTTAATAGTGAGTATAATCTTTCATATTTAGTAAAGAAATTATTGAGGCTTTGCTTAAGGGTGCTTCTCAACTTCAACCCCAGCCTTATCTGCAGTGGTGAAGTAGTTTGTGCTCCTAGCATTCGGTAACATAAATAATTGGCAAGGCTTTTGGTCGTGTCATTAATACCTTGAGGCGTGCGTTTCATTTCAGCATGGAGCCGTGGTTAAAGCCAGAACTTCTGGAGCCAGGTGGCCTGAGTCTGGATCCCAGCAACAGCTTTTCTGACCTGTGTGACCTTGAGAACGTTAGGGTAAGACTGGTGCTTCCTCAGGGGTTTATCAAGGGCATGAAGGTAGTTGATGCAGGTCAGGTGCTGAGAACGATGCCTGCTGTGTAGGGAGTGCCCAATAAAAGTTAGCTATTTTTATTTCATTAGAAAATAACCATTGAGTGTTAAAAGTACTAGGCAAGAAGAGTATGTGAGGGCCTGGGACGGAAGGGAGAACCTGAGGCCTCTAGCAGCAGTGCCGGCAGTTTAGAATCGTGGTGCAGTTGGTTTGTTTTCTCCTCTCAGCTGGGCGTACGTACGGTGGGAGGTGGGAGCCAGGTTTGCTGTGCTCCCAGGTCCTTGCTGGTCCATGAGACGACACAGCCTCCCCCGGCCTGAGGCAAGCCCGACGCAGGGCCAGGCCGGGTGGAGGCCTAGCTTGCCCACTGTATCTGAGGGCAAATCTGCAAGATTTGGTGCAGGGCTGCTAATAGGGGTGAGGGCAAGAGGGGTCATAGGATGACTCAGAATTTCCAGTTCAGGTGCCTCGGTGGATGGTGATGCTGTTAATCAAGTTCCAGGGTTAAGGAGCCTCCTTGGATGAGGTAGAGAAAGCGATGCAGTCCATATTTTTATGGTCCCACACTACCGCGCAAAGTGAGGTCTGTGTGTGTAGATAGGTTGTATTATGTCTGGCTTTCACATCACTGTACTAAAAATAGGTTGAAATACATCCCACAGAAAGAGTGCATTGGGTTTGATGGGGTTGAGAAGCCCTGATCTAGATGATTCCAAATTTATATCATGTAAGTGTTCTGCCCAGTATTCATGTCCTTTTATATTTATTCATTTTTCCATTGTGTTTAATGGTGGCATTTCTCTAGCTGCATAAAACACACATAAAATTCTAAAGACACTGGTGATATGGTTCAGGCTTTTTGAGGAAACACAGAGATATTTATTTTTGATACTTGACAGATGGCTTCACTGTTACTGAAAGTATTTTGGTTTGGGCTAGTAGTAACAAGCATGGGATGGGGTGTTTAAGGTCTGTTTCTAAGGACTATTTGAAAACCATCATAGGTTAAGGAGCTGAGTCATGTTTGTTATACTAAATCTATTAGCCCTCGTTATACATGCTGTGTGTTTATATGTGTGTCCAGGTTAACATGTCTAGAGTGTTGTTGGAAAGTCTTGTTTATAACATTTAAACCTAAACTTAGACTTGGAAACTTCGGGCGGTCTGGTGACTAATTCTAGCTTCTTGTTCATAAGCTAGGCTGATCTAATCAGATGTGTGGCTCATTTCTGAGAACTGCTGCAACCAGTGGATATTCTCTGGCCTTATTCAAAGAGAAATTGGCCACTTTATCAAGAACACTTGCCAATGAAGCTGTTTGAAAGAAAGGAATTTCCAGTTCCATATCTTGCGTTTTCAAATGAGGAGAAGAAAAGATAGGTGGTCTGATAGCCACATTACACCATTATAAAAATCATTTTAGATGATTTCTTGTTATTGTAGCTTATAAGAAAAACTTTAGAATATTCAAAATAAAAGTTGCCATTTGAATCCCACGCATTTCTTGATACGTTAAAAATTTTAACACTGACGATCTTATTCCTCCTTCTTCAACTCTAATAAATAAACTCTAATAAATCATTTTATATTTAATTAAAATTTTTTTGTATGTCAAGAAAGAGCAGCCAGTATTTGTTCCATTTTCCCTGTGAAATCCATGTATGTTGCAGCCTTTTTAGTTTTTTTAACATCTGTAAGATAATTTCTTATAGGTATTAATTATTTTTTTAAACATTTCCAGCATACATTTGTCTGGGCAGCTCCAGGACTGTTTTTGGTGTACATTAGCATTAGAGATGACTGAAGGAATACTCGGGGGAGGGGGGAAGGGTTAGGCCATGTTATTGTGTAGTCAGTCACAAGCAGTAAATAGGACAGGAGTCGTTTTCTTCAGTTGTTTCATGAATTTTACCACTAGATGGTGCTAGAGGGCTGGGGACGGGAGCTAAGTCAGCATCTACCAGATGTTTATGTTGAAATTTGAAAATGTTTGATCTTAAGAAATGTTTACTTTTATAATTTACTTAGATATAGCCAAAGATTATTGTAAATATAATGTTAGACTTTTTTTTTTTTTTTACATGGTATGTGCCTAGTAAGTATTTATTGATTTGATAGCTGTCTTTTTGCGGTGTTCTGTCTGGGAGAAAACTCTCTATTTATGAGATTTAAGTGACCCCACCAAGCTTTATTTTGCCCTTGTTGTTTTTTTGTTTATTTTTTTCATATATATCACATTTCTCCAAAATGATCATAAAATTTGTGGTTTAGGTTGTACTGTCTCTATGCACAATTTTGGCTTAGCTATTTACCTAAATTTATGGATTTTCCTTGTTACCATTCCCTTGAAGCTTTAGTTGAGAAAAAAATTATGGTATACTGTTTGGAAATGAGAAGAAAATGGTATGAATGGTATAATGAATATAACAGAGTTAGTAATCCACTGAAGATTTTCTATTAGTCAGTTTCTCTGCATGTAAGTTTTATAAGTAATAGAAAAATTTCTTTTTGAAAGTATCCGAATATGTTTCTCATTTGCATAAAATAAAGAATAACTTTGTTATTTATTGCTGCCTTAAGAAGGTCCTGAAATATTGAATATAATCCAAAGGCTCCATGTAAGAAATTTTAGATTTCAAGTTTAAGATTGTTTCCAAATTATCAATTAATTAAAAACCAGTCAAATAGAATTCTTGTTTTCTTCAGTATTAATGCAGTAGTTTGTATTAACTTATGACACCAGCACAATATTTTATGCTGTTCCTGTTGATATTATGTTAGTTATATAAATGATTCATTCTTGGTTGGCCTGGATAAGTAATTTTTGTGACCACAATGTGAGCATTGGTGTGAAAAACAAGCAGTATGATTCTGATGTTTTGGTAATGTAGCTTTAAAAAAATAGGGATAATCCTTTCTATTTTTTTCCTGAGTCAATGTTTTAAGATGTCCCATTGATTTAATCATGTAATTTCAGAGAATAAATCCACCCTTACATAAAATGTACCCACTAACTCTACAGCAATCCAATTTTAGAAACATGAAAGTGGGATTGAAATATTTTAAGGACCTCTTAGACTGAGGCCTGAATTTTAGAGGATTAAATGAAGTCTGGGGTTTGGTAAATTTCAGAGCACCAAATGGAGCCATTGATGCTATTAAAGATGGTAGGTTCTTAGTTTTTAGGTTCTGAGGTGAACATGCCTTTAACAGAATACACACACACACACACACACACACACACACACATGGAAGTGGGTAGTATCACTTTTGAGTGGGATATTTGACTTCTTTTTTGCTCACTTTAGCTTTTTAGAATTAAGCAGGCAGATCGTTTACAAGAGTCTAAATAAAATATCGCACTGTTTTGCATGTGTATGTCTGCTTTGTCTCCGTTAACCGGTAATGTTCCCTTTTCCTCAGCAAACATGCCTTCACTCCTGTTCTTTTAATGCTCCCCTGGTTCCTTGTTGAGTGTTAGGAACAAATGAGGCATCTAGTCAGTGGTCAAGCAGCTGAAGGCTTTGAAAAAGAATGAAGGCTCAAAGGTTTATATCGAAGCAGAAACTATTCTAAGATTTTAAAAGCTACTCAGTCTTTTTTGACTGGATTTATTGAGCTCTGTTCTTCTACTGAAGGTGTTACTTTTAAACTAATGATATCCCTATTAATGATGGGATATAGCTCAAAAGGAAGACTATTTTAAAACTCTAGTTTTTCTAAAATAAGGACTATTAAGTGGCTTTTGAATAAACTATATATACTTGATTATTAACCAAGCCTTCACATTCTCTTCTCTACCCTTAGTACAGGAGGATTCAAATGCACCATAGGGTATAATAATGTCAAACATAAGTTCAGAGTGTTTTATCCAAAATCTACTTGTCTTAATACTCTCTTTTTTTTTTTTTGGTCAGACTTTTTTTTTTCCTCTGAAATAATCTAAGTTTAAAATCAGTTAATTGACTTAAGCCTTTCAAATGCGTTGCTTAAAAAAAACACAGTTGAACTTTCTTGCCTACCCCCCACCCCTCACTGTGCAAGTTTTTCTCATATGCATAAGACATAAATAAACACAGACAGGGGATCATGGCTAAAGGTTGTGTATGGGCCATAGATACAATGACAGAAAGATCTAGCAATCCATATTCACTCAGTTACATCTGCAGTGAATGAGCTGTGTTGAAAACAGCATTTTCTTTCCCAAATCTTAGGGATCCAGGTTAGATAGAGTTCCCTCTACTTCCTCTTCTTTCAGAAGTGGCTTCAGAGCACCAGCATTTCCTGGAAGCATTTCTTGCCGTGCGCTGGCATCGCTGTGGCCTTTTCTGCACCTGTAATCTGCTCCTTCAACCTTGAGCCATGATCCCTGCCACACAGCGACACACCACCTCTTGTTAATTTCACTTTTTTGGTATGCCTTAATGTTTTTCTCAGTTCCAAATTATACCCCAGTTTCATATCATCTCAGTTCTCTTTTCATCCATATTTCGATGGGCTCAAGCGAGGGTAATCGAAAGACAAATTTATTTACAGTTTGTACACATTGACTTCGACAAACAAGGGAAGCCCTGGTGGCCTTTAACTCCTACACATCAGTATAATCATAGTATATGCGGACCTCTGATCTTCTGACACTTTGCAGTGATCGGATGCTCTCACTCCTCGTTCTCATATTTGATTTCTTGAACAGCCTTCTTGAGAATGAGCGGCACATAAAAAAGTAAATTATCGGATCCAGGCACACGTTGCACGCAGACAAGAAAAGCGTCATTTCTTTGCAGTAATATAGGATTTCGTGTGCCGATTCATCTAAGAGTCTGTCCAGGTGACTAAAAGTGAAAGGAATCCTGCACAAGTGATAGGGTAGGAAACAGGTGAAAAACACGGCCACGACCACTCTAATGCTCTGGTTATGTCTTCGCTTTCGGCTGGACTGGCTCACGAACTGCCTGCTGGATTTGTGGATGTACCTGGATATGGCTATGTAACATCCTATCAGCATCGCCAGCACAACCACAAACAAGCAGCTATTGACATAAATGATGGCCTTGTGCCATTTCACTCCCAAAGGACTCTTAAGTTTCATGCACTCATGAATATTTTCCCTAGTTGGTTGACCATTTGTTAGAATGATGTTTGGCAAGGACAGGATAGCCATGAGCACCCAGACACCAAAAGACAAAATCTTTGTAAAGGTTATGCTGTACATGCGAGAGTCGCCAAACGGCTTTACCACCTTCAGGTAGCGATCAATGCTTATCAGCCCGAGAAACACGATGGAAGTATACATGTTGGCGTAAAATAAAACCGAAGTGTATCGGCAGAGGATAAACTTGAAGTCCCAAGGTCCAAATCCTGCATCGTGGACTATTCGAAATGGAAACGTCAGCGTCATTATGAGGTCAGCAACCACTATGTTCTTGAGATAAAATATGAAGCTGGTTTTATTCCTAATGTGGAAGAAGATCCACACTGCTAGACCATTCAGCAAGATGCTTGCCACAAAGATGACGAGGTAAAGCCCAGGCAAGACGACGGTGTCGAATTCGTTGTTAATGGTGGTGTTCCTTCCGGGTCCATCGCTTGTGTTACTTGGGGTGTGATTCCCTGGACCGTGCAGCTCATTATCTGTAGGAGAAGCGGGGAGACGTCACTTCAGTGCTTTGATGCATGCCCTACAGAGTGCTGGGCTTCCTCACAGGCTGAACTATTGCCGTTTCGGGCTAGTTAAAAGATGTCTTTAGTAATTTAAAGACTCCAGTTTATTGCACTGTGATTACTTTGAGTGCCTAAAGAATTGGTGGCCTCACACAACGAGGTCCTACTGTATGGTGCAGGGAACTGTGCTCAATTTCCTGTAATAAACCATACTTGAAAAGAACATGAAAGAGTGTGTGTGTGTGTGTGTGTGTGTGTGTATAGAACTGAATCACTTTGCTATACACCAGAAACTAACACAACATTGTAAATCAACTATACTTTAATAAACAGACGAAAAAACATTAAAAAAAAAAAAAAAAAGAACTGGTGACCTCACCCCTAAATCCCCCACCCCCAAGTCCCATGAGTAAAATGTGAATTTCTGGCTCTCTATACTGACGGTTTGAAAATGAAAATAAATATACCAGTGAAAATTATCTTGATGAGATTTTTAATTCAGTGTTTGATATCCTTACAAATAGAATCAACAAAATTTGGGAGCAGAAAATTAGAATTTTATGTAACAGAATGGTAGCATGTGGTTATTCTTTTAGTGCAGTCTTTGGCAGGCTCTTTGAAATATCTTTTTCTCTCTCTTAGTTTTAAGCTATTTAATCATCAAGAATTGAGAAAGAGCAAAACTAGCAGGTCATTTTGAATTTTTTGTCCGTGACTTTTTTTTTTTAATAATACTTAAGAAACTTTAGGGACCATCGTTAGGAAGAGAAATAAAAAGGAACAATTGTCATTAATATTTAAATTCATTCTCAAGGAGGACAGTTATTGAAAATAATTGCAGTCTGGTACCTATTTTAATTTACAAGTCTAGATTATACGTATTGTGCTGAGAATATGAAAATTTTAAACCTTTTGCTATTTTGGAATTTTGAGTTCGTGTAGTTAAAGGCCTGTACCATACCACTGTATCATATAATCAATGAAATGGTTTATGAACATTGGATTTGCCTGACAGCCATGAGAACGGGCCTCTCAGATCTCCTACTGCAGGGAGTGTAATTGATGGGCGACTCCAGCTCAGTGTTCTGAACCCAGCACTGTTTTCTTGCTGATGCCATGCTTTGCATGGACTGCTCCCAGCCAGTAACTGAGCACATGATACTAAGACAAGCCTGTTCCTGGGACAGTAGGGGTTTCTCTGATGAGTGACTTTGGCTGGATGACTTTTCATCAGTCTGGTCAAAACTTTCTTCAGGGCTTCCCTGGTGGTGCAGTGATTGAGAGTCTGCCTGCCGATGCAGGGGACACGGGTTCGTGCCCCGGTCCGGGAAGATCCCACATGCCGCGGAGCGGCTGGGTCCGTGAGCCAGGGCCGCTGAGCCTGCGTGTCCGGAGCCTGTGCTCCGCCCCGGGAGAGGCTGCAACGGTGAGAGGCCCCGTACCGCAAAAAAAAAAAAAAAAAAGAAAACTTTCTTCAAACTACACTGAAGTCTGAATCTTCCTCCTCTGCCTCCTTGCTCCCCTCTCTCTTCCACAGAGGTCAGACCTGCACAGCTGTCAGCAGTCCCTCTGGGCAATTGCCCCCATAAATCTCTTGACCATCCAGTTACATTTTGTCTTTTTTTTTTTTTTAAACTGGAGCTAACAATTTACAAATGAACTGTTTGGATGTAAGTTGACAAGGAAGGTCATTTCTGAATTTTCACATCTCACTAATAATGTTTACTATAGCTACAGTTATGTTTTGGAATGATTTTGTTTTAGAGCTAACAGCATGAATTTAGCCCTCATTTCCCTACATGACAGGCGGCGAAGTATATAGTTTGTTTCCCTTCTTTGAAGAAGCGAACCTAGGAAGATAGCTTTGATGATTACAATCCAAAAACAGGTTCTTAAATTGTTGCCTGAAATTTAAGTGTAGGCTCTTCCCGAGTAACCTTGTCCCCTTGCTGATTCTTTCCCTTTTATTCTCTGCTACAAGTGTTTTTAAAAACTGGTATTCCTGGCTTAAACGTCCTTACGCAGGCTGCTAATTTATACCCGGACTAGCCTGTTATGATGAGACCCACAGTATTATTCAGCTTTACAAGTTTAAAATGCCTGATTCAGCTGCCATCTGTACTCCTGTTGCCAGTTTCAAATGTTGTCTTGGAACAGGATCGTTCAAGCCTGTCTTTAACTTAATGAAGTGTCTCAGTCTTGGCCTCTTCTGCTCCATCAGATCTACATCAGCATCCATGCCCTTAGAAGCTTCTTAAGATGTGCAGCTTTACCTGGGTTAAGGTACCTGCTTGACTTAATTTCCCCAATTAAACTATTAGTTACTTTCATCTAACCCAGAATAGAACCCTAGGGGAAGTAGAGAGAGGACAAGTAACTTTTAAACAGGATAAGTGGTCTAGCTGAGGGACCCAGCCTGAAAAGGGGCAGCTACATCATCTCCTGAAACACTGGTTATACCTTGTAACAACTACTAACGAATGATTTTCAAAACCATTGTAAATGCAAGTAGAATGGTTCACGAACCATAGCATAATAGGCATGGAGTATTTCCACCCTTAGTGTCGGCTCTCTGGATCTGCTGTGCTTTTCCATTGTGGAACGGAAGGACCCATACTTCTCAGGGTTGGGTAGGGATTTTGTATCTGTTTATTATATACTTTAAAAGTTTTAATTGTATGAACAAGCACTCTTACTAAATGACGATTTACTGATCAGTTATGTTTATTATCAAACACAGTCTTAAATCAGCATGTCAGAAATAGTCCTTAAAGATACTCTGAGTCATAAATAATATCAGGTATGAGTAACCTTGTTCCACGGTGATTATTGAACCGTTCATGGCTTTGAGACAGTCTGCTGAGCATGTCACCTCACAGTTTTACTTCTTTAGTTTATGTACAGGATTAACGTTTTAGAATATAGGACTTCTTAATTCAATGGAATAGGCTTGGGCTTGTTTATTACTTCATTTACAAATTCTACATTTACGAGGCAGCTTAAACAAATTAGTGGTTAAAGCCTGTTATGGGTTATCCTATGCAATAAATATGGTAGTGGAGAGAAAAATGGTTCCTGCGAAGCAGGAATAACCATCTGTGGGTTGCTCTGGAAGGTTCAGAACTTAATATAGAGAGTTCTGTGTGACACAGATTTTTTTTTTTTTTTTTTTAA
>NW_020175528.1:10737173-10740431 GCF_003031525.2 Neophocaena asiaeorientalis asiaeorientalis
TTTTTTTTTTTTTTTTTTTTAGAATTAAGTCTGTGGTATATTCTTTCCTGCCAGCCTTTCTTCTCTTCTGTATCATTGCCCCAGTTTTTCGAAAGCCTGTGGCTATGCCCAGAAGCGTTTCTCTGCAAAGTTCCCACTCAGGAACAAAGACCGTTAAAAGTGAGTGGCTTTCTTTCCCCAGGAGGTTTTATCATGTTGTTCTTTGCTGTCAGTAAAGAGCTTGGCCAGGTTAGGGAACATTTTTAATGACAAGTAGTTTGGTGATTCAATGAAGAAAAACTAGAAACTGTTTTTACAGGGTACAGGCTGTTTTCTCACAGCTCACACACTCCTTATCTCCCAAGATGTTATTCCCTGTTTGTTTAGTGCAGAGCTTGATTACAGGGTGATAATTGAGGGTAAAAATCCCTTTCTTATTCTCCCCTCTGCGCCCCCTCTTCCAACTCCTTTTAAACTGAATTGGCAGAGGCAATGACATACGAACACTGGTTCCACAGTAAATCATCATTTTGTGCCAGTGGGTTTGTGAGAGTGGTTTTGTGGGATGTGTGTTGCGGCTGTGGCTGCCTGTGTTTGTGTGTAAGGGGGATCGTGTGTACACCTGTGTGTGCTGGAGAAACGCGTGGGCTTTGTAGCCAGATACTGCATTAGCCACATGTGGCTCCTGTATTCGACAGGGCAGATAGAGGGCATTGCAGACAGTCCTCTTTGACAATGCTGGTTCAGTCACTTCATGACTTTGTAAGATGGATTAAATAGCGGCCATTTTGCTGGATCTTCTGAGAGTTAAATGCTCTGCATACGTTTCAAGCACAGTGTCTAGTACTCAGTAGATGTTCACTCTCTGACTTTTGTGTCATTAATAGCAGTCACATTCTGAACGATACGTGTTGAAGAATCTTGGTCCTTTTGCTTTTGGTGAAGCTGCATTGTTGCTCGTTGGGGCACGTCACACTTAGGCACAAAGTGTGAAAGTATCAACGATATATCACTGCTCTACCTGCCAGGTGGGAATGAAATACCAAAGTCACGCAAATTGCAGGGTGTCACTCCCCTGGCTCAGCTGCCCTTGCATGACCATTTTCTAGCTACCCAGTAGTGTAGGTAGATGTTGTCTTGACCTCTTGGGGAATCTCAGTGAACCTTGATCTAGACTGTTACATCTGAAAAGTAATATGTACTTTAGTTTGGGTATGAAAAACTTCCCCAATTATTAGTTTAATCTTTCTTGTTCTTTTAGAGATGGTCTCTAGATGAAACAAAGCTTAAAAACAAAGTGACGGCAAGTTAAATTTCTCTCAGTGATGCCACCCTGCATGTTTGCTGTTTTACATTTAATGAAAGGCAAGGATAAATGCTGGTTTATTTTGTTAGTTGGTTGGTGACCGCTGAAACCCCTAAATGGCCACGTAGTGTAAATAACAGTTATTGATCAAGTAAGATTTTCTTTGCATTTTTCCCTACCGCTTACCTGGTAATTTTGCAAATGTCACGTTGAGCCCCATTCTTTAGTTCTGAGGGACTGTAAGCAAAAATACGTGTCAGGAAACACTCGGGGACGATTGACGCAAGGGCTCAGCATAGGTTATTCCTGGTTTGATTTCTGGGGGCCGGGGTGGGGGGGAGAGAAACAGTTAGGCAGGAATTTGAACACACAGTATTTCGATCTTTACTTTTAAAAAAAGAAAAAAAAAAAAAGGTATCCCCACGATTCAGAAAAGGCTTATTCTTTGGATAGGAACGACTGTGCCACATAAGAATTGTCTGTTTTTCTGTGCTCTTTCAGTGTGCCAGGAAGCATGGACCGTTTCTGTGTACACTCTCTCCATCTGAATGCCACTGTGTGGCCCTGGGAAAGTTACTTAACATCTCTGTGACTGAGTGTCCTCATCTCTGAAATGAGAATAATAGCAACCATACAACAGGATTGTGATAAGGATTATGTGACATAGTCCATAAGGCGCCTGTCAGAACCTAGGTCAAAGAATGTGCTCAGGACACATTAGCCTATGCCTTGCCACCCTGCTTCTGCCTCACTGTACACGCCCCAGCCCCTAACCTCAGCACATGTACTTACATACGTGTATGATGAGACGTTTTAACAATCTCCAATTGTATATAAATTAAGAGATCTAGCACTGATATATGTAAAGAGTGTTTTATAAGCTCAAATATATTCAGCATCCAATCATTCCTGTAATCTCTAGGGTTCTAGTTTTGGCTTTACACTAACCAGCTGTGTGACCTTCATCGTCACCCGACCTTTTTGGGATTTCGGACCGAAGGCCCTAAGAAAAATCCCTATCAGGACTCAGATTTATGTGGGCTTCTACGTTTTCCTCAAACATAGGTTCCCATTAAGAATTTATTACCATTTGAACGTTTGTCTCGTAAGTCCCTGTATTTCTCTGTGCTAACTGGATTCCATCCAACCTCAGAGTTTGGCTAGGAGTGAATCATTATATTAGCTTTGAGTGACTGGTGTGTGATTTTTGGCTAAGTACCCTAACGTTTCTGAGCTTCAGATTCCTCACAACCTTTTTCTCAGGATTACCTGAGACCATATGTGCACGTGACGTTGCTTTGAATGCTCTAGGACAGTCCCCCCCAGTTCTCCTTGAGCAGCCTTCTCTGTGTCTAGTCCCTGTTTTCTGACTTCCCTCAGGTGTCGATCCAAGAGAGAAGAAATCCTGGGAACTGTTTTCATAAGTGTGCTGCTGGAGCCAGATGTGTTTCGGGAACAGTTCTCTGTAGGGAAGTCACACTGTTTCTCATGAAATGAAACCATGTGAGGCCTTCGTGTCCCCTCACTGATATTGCTTGTATACCACACAGCTGCAGAGAGCCCCCAAGTAAGCTCGTCCCCTCCAAGGCAATCTTCTGGTTGCATCTGCGGAGTCAGCAGGGAGAGAGCACTTAGGAGGCAAAAGTATATTTAAGAATTGGGCCGCAAGTGGAGAGGCACATGTTTCTTTCTCTGTTACTTTGTCCTTCCCTTCTGCTCCCTAGTAACACGTGAAGTTCAGGGGCTGGATTTGGTAGTAGATGGAAAAAGTGGTGTCCGGGCTTCCCTGGTGACGCGGTGGTTGAGAGTCCGCCTGCCGGTGCAGGCGACGTGGGTTCGTGCCCCGGTCCGGGAAGATCCCACATGCCGCAGAGCGGCTGAGCCCGTGAGCCATGGCCGCTGAGCCTGCGCGTCCGGAGCCTGTGCTCCGCAACGGGAGAGGCCACAAAGTGAGAGGCCCGCATACGGCAAAA
>NW_020175528.1:10740443-10744776 GCF_003031525.2 Neophocaena asiaeorientalis asiaeorientalis
AAAAAAAAAAAAAAAAAAAAAAGTGGTGTCCGAATTTTCAGTGATTTCCTCCCCTCCACCAATCATCTCTTTTGAGAGTTTAGAAGCCCTGTCCGTGCCTCTCACCTTGAATCGCTAGGGTAGGTGGTATATAGTGGGTGGTCAAAAGGTATCCATTGGTTAATGGATCATAGACAATGATTAGGGCTCTTAGACTCCCGCCTTTCTGAGTGTCGGTGTTGCCGTGTTTTTAAAGTAAGGCAAGGAGGTAAAACCCTACTTTTTTCTTTCCCCACTCATAAAAGTTTACTGGGATTGAGGCAGTTTTCTAAACTTCATAATAATGACCTTTGGATTTCAGCAAACCTTATTTTCTTGAATCCAAGTTCTCATGGAAACATTTCAAGGAGTTTACATGAAAGACGTCTCTAATTTTCTGTTCCTCTGTGGGCAAGTTATGTGGTTTTCCATCTTTTTGGCTTCACTTATACATTACTTGATAACAGGAAATCCAGTATGGCTTATCCACACTGGAGGAAAAGCGGTGTCTAGAAGTGGGTGAGCCACAGCAGCGGTAAGAGATAGCAGACAGCCATTAAGGAGGACACGGAAAAGAGTCTGGGAGAAAATATTTGCATATCATGTTTCTGATGAAGGATTAAATTCAGAGCATACAGAGAACTTCTACAACTTCCTAATAAGAAGAAAACAGCCCAACTAAAAAGTGGTCTAAAGATTTGTATAGACATTTTACCAGAAGCACATGAAAATATGCTCAATATCATTAGTCATTGGGGGAACTCAAATAAAAAACACAGTGAGATACTATTTCACGTCAACCAGAATGGCTATAAATAAAAAAGACAATTAGAAATGTCACCGAGGATATGGAGAGGTAGGAACCCTTGTACACCGCTGGTGGGAATTTAAAATCATATGGCCACTTTGAAAACAGTTTGGTAGTTTCTTAAAAAGTTTCACCTAAATTTATCTTCTGACCCAACAATTCCACTTATAGGTATCTACTCAAGAGAAATGGAAACATAGACCTATGCAAAGACTTACATGCCAGTAGCATATAAGTTTTAGTAGCATTATTCATAATAGCTAAGAGTTGAATCAACCCAGATGTCGACTGATGAATGGATAAACCAAAGGTAGTAAAGTCACATAATGGAATACTACTCAGCAAGAAAAAGGAGTGAAATACACCTATAATATGGATGAATTCAAAAACGTTTTGCTAGGGAAAGAAGCCGGATACAAAATACCACTGAGATGAAATGTCTAGAAGAGGCCAATCTATAGGGGTGGAAAGTAGATTAGGGCTAGGGGTGGGAGTGGAGACTCACTGTAAGGGTATGAGGGGTTTTATTAGGGTGATAAAAACTGGATTATGATGGTGGTTGCACAGCTCTATAAATTAATTAAAAATCATTGAATTGTACATTTAAAATGGATGAAAATTATGGTATGTAAATTATATTTGGATGAAGTTAAAAAGGGACAAATAGTATACAGAAGAGGAAAGGAATAGATACAAGCTAGCAGCTCACTGTGCAATAATGGATGAGTTTTCAAGGCCAGGGAAAAGCACCTAATAAGCACGTTCCCTGTCACCTCTTGAAGAAGATAGTGAAATGCAAAATACGTTCAGCCAGAGTTTCCACCCCTTGACGTAGGTGAGGGGCACTGCTTAGCGATCTGGATGATTCATTTATGAGTTTCTTCTTTTACCATTTTTTTTTTTTTTTTTTGCGGTACGCGGGCCTCTCACCGTTGTGGCCTCTCTTGTTGCAGAGCACAGGCTCCGGACGCGCAGGCTCAGCGGCCACGGCTCACGGGCCCGGCCGCTCCGCGGCATGTGGGATCTTCCCGGACCGGGGCACGAACCCGTGTCCCCTGCATTGGCAGGCGGACTCTCAACCACTGCGCCACCAGGGAAGCCCCATGAGTTTCTTCTTTTAGAATTCGGTTCAAAATCCAGAGACCCTGGCTATGGGTGATTATTTGTACTTTGGGGGCATCCATACTCCCATTTTCTTAATTCCTATGGAAACTATATGAGAGAGTTGGGTTTTAATTAGTTCAGACATGATATTTGGATTTTTCTGGAGTCAAGTTTGTCTTCCAGGTTTGGGAAATGAGATGTTTTATTCTCCTCAGCTGGCTTATGAAAGTATCCTCTTGCCTCCTTCGTCTCTTGTACTACCTTCTCTAGATGAAATGCCTCCCCTAATTTAGGCCGCGGCTCCTCATTTTTGCATCTTCTTTTTCTCACGAGCGTGCGCGTCTCCTCGGATGGTCGGCCATCACCCCTTTTCTACAATCTTCCCTTCCCCAGACTTCAGTCCACTGTGTACGTTGGAGTGTGTCGTCTGTCTGTGTTCCTCAAACTCAGCATTTCTAAACTTTAACTGTCTTTCCTTTCTTTGGCACACATCATTTTCCTTTCATCCCTGTGTATGAATATTTGGTTCATCTCTTAGTCGAGAGAGTTTAAGACCTCAGTACTGGACTGGATCTTTCTCTTTTCCTTGCCCCCATCTAGTCAGTCACTTATCTAGTCTTTCTGCTTCTTCTGTTACAATATCATTCCTTTGTTTCTGTCCTCACCTTGCTCCTCCCAGTCATCTTCCAGATCCAGGCCCTCCTAGTGTCACGTGTGGCCCTGTACTGACCTCCTCTCTGGTCTTCCTCCTTCTGCTTCTCTCCTCTTGAAGCTGGCTGTCCTGCTTCTTGTTGCTAGATTCTTCTTTCTAAATTACCCATGTCATCATGTTCTCTAACCCTGAGTATGATAAGACAGGGAACTTCTTGAATTACAGTTACTAATGAAATATAAGGAATTTTTTTTTTTTTTTTTACTGTTGGAGACCTTATTTTTTTTTTTTCCTGTTGGAGACCATGGAGTGTGGAAGCCAAAAGATGCTGGGTTATGATAATTAAAAGTTGGCACTCAACTTTGGGAGAAATCTTCTTGTCCCATAATTAATCCTCTGAATCAGATGACAATAATACCTACTCTATAGAATCATTATGAGGTTAAGTGAGAATATACGTTTATGAATTATGTGCTTTGTGAACATAGTTTTTTGCCTGTGTTATCCCCACTAATCCTTGCCTACATGGAATTCAAGATCATTTTCATCTGATCGGGGATTCTCTCCGTTAACCTAACTGTTGCCTCTCAGGGGCGTGCCTTGTGTTCAGTCCCCGATTTTTCTTCATACCCATTCCTGCTCCTGCATGGCCTCCTTTCTCCCCCTCTTTCCCTACCTTGGGAATCTCTACCTCCCCTTCAGTGTCAAGGTCAGAATCTGACCTTTTCTATGAGGTCATTTTCTCAAAGTCTACTGATGGTCCACGCTCAGGGATTATAAAGAGGGTAAAGGGGAGGGTAAGTTTCTGCCTTCAAGGAATTTAGAATCTACTGGAGGATCCAGACGTACAACAGACCACAAAATACAGAGTGAGAGGTTGGGATGCTATAGAAATCCAGAGGTAGAGGTGTCCCCTGATGAGGGGAGGCAGGGATCAGGGAGGTTCCATGGCAGCTTCGATGCCTGGCTTGTGGCAGGTTTGCTGAAGGTCCGATGGGAAAGGAGCACGTGGAAATGCTGAGCACGGCCCCAGGTAACATGCAGTAGTCTGCTGGGGAGACGATGATGGCCTTGAGTGGTGGAGAGATGTGACAGATCTGAGGCACATTGAGCAGTGAGTGGCTGACTGATGTTGGTGCAAAGGGATGGGGAGTGTTGTGTCCTCCCAGGATTTGGCAGTGGGTGTCGGTCTCTTTCACTGATGTTAGGGCCCGTGAGAGGAGGGGCACATGAAAGAATGGGTGGAGTTCAGGTTTAGGTTTGTTGATTTCAGGATGCCCGCGTAGCATCCATGTGGAGATGTCTACTAAGCAATTGAAGATAGAGGTCTGGAGCCTGAGGAGGTGCTCCTGGCTGGTGAGGTACATTTAAGATCAACAGAAGATCTGTGATAGAAAAAGCGATGGGAGTGGCTGAGGTTGCCCAGGATGAACCTGCCCAGTAGAGTGAGAATAGGAGAAGGCTGACTTCAAAGCTTTTAAGGAGCGATTCTCGGGAAAGTGAAGTGCCTGAAGGAGTGCTCAGAGAACTGGAAGGATTACCGGAAAAGATTACTGGCCTGTGAACCAAGATGGGAGTTTACGAAATGAGAAGTTGTAACTAGTTTTCTCCTGCAGGGAAGTCAGGAGACCTAGGACAGCGAAGCACCATTGGATGGGATTTAGTAACAGAGAGGTCACTGTTGGTCTTTGCTGGGGCTGCATATGTTGTGCTGCCTGTGTGCAGGGGCTGGGGACGGGGCGGGGGCGGGT
>NW_020175528.1:10745115-10841991 GCF_003031525.2 Neophocaena asiaeorientalis asiaeorientalis
GGTGGGGAAGTAGGGGTGGAGCAGAGGGCTGATGACAGAGGGTTGGGTAATACTTGTGAGGTGAGGAAGTAAGGGAATGGTTTCAGACAACTCTTTCAAAAAAAAAGAACAAAACACTATGCTTACCATGGGAGAAAGAGAGAGAGGGTGGGGGGTAGAGGTAGATATAGTGCTGATGGAAGATTCTGCTAAGCTTCTCATTTCATGTCTTACATTTAAAAATATTTTTCCTCACTTGGCTTAAAAAACCAAAACAAACCCTTGCTCCTACCCCTGGCCGATATGGTGGCGGTGTGGTGCCGACCCCAGCTCTGCTGCCTTTCAGCTCTCTGACCCTCAATCTCCTCATGTGTACAGTGGCTGTGATGATGTATCCGTTATGGGGTGAGGTTAAAGTGAGAATGTTTATGAAGCATCTGGCACAGCTGTGCAGGGTATGGGCTAAGTCTTACAAGCCCCTGTTGCATGTTGTAGGTACACAGTAGAATGCAGTTAGTGATTGATGGGTTGGACACAGGGTGAATGAAACTCATTTCTCACAACCTGAGAACTGTTGCGTGGTTTGTAGTTTCAGCCGCCCCGTGAGGAGTCATTTGATCGTTTTGCTCCAAGAGCTTCGTCCGGTTGCCTCTGAGCCTCATCTGCCTGCTCTTTCTTCGACAGCAGCACCGAAGCTCCCGGGCCCCCCGTGCAGTTTACAGCAGAGCCGCTGTGCGTACTCTGCGCGTCCCAGCGCCTGCAGGGTGCTGGGATGAGCATTGCTTCAGCTGTAGTCATGCGCTTGGGCCCAGGATCTCACTGATGGGCAGGAGCCCTGTCATGCCACCTACTGCTCCCCTAGCTGAGAGCTGACGAAACCTCTCAAGAAGGTGATGTCTGTGGCAGTCCTGGGTTTCACAGCCATTGCTGAGGTTAGATAGCATCGAGGCTGAGAGGAGACCTTCTAGGTTTTCTCCAGCCAACCATTGATATGATCCTTTGACTATTAACTGTGTTGCGATGTTGTTAGTTGTAAGCTGGCTTTTTTTTTTTTTTGGCGGTACGCGGGCCTCTCACCGTTGTGGCCTCTCCCGTTGCGGAGCACAGGCTCCGGACGCGCAGGCTCAGCGGCCATGGCTCACGGGCCCAGCCGCTCTGCAGCACGCGGGATCCTCCCGGACCGGGGCACGAACCCGCGTCCCCCGCATCGGCAGGTGGACTCCCAACCACTGCGCCACCAGGGAAGCACTAGGCTGGCTTTTTAAATGAGTGAAATGAAATGGTAGAAAAGGATGAACATGTCCTCAGTGTCTCCTTTATCTTAGGCCTTGAACGTGGTGCTTGATTTCTCCTGCAACCCTCATAGCAGCCCGTGCCCTAGGTGTGTTTTATTCCCATTTTCTTCCCCAGCTGGGAAGATCTGAGGTGTAGACATGTTAATTAACTTGCCCTGACTCACACAGCCAGTAATGCGTAGGATCAGCATTCCCATCAGATCGGACTGAAACCGTATCTGCAGTTTTTCCCATGATCCTGCCCTGGAGTCCACATGCAGAGCAGTTCTGGGGTTGATATTGGAGGGCCGGAAACGGGAGGGCCAGGATAGGGCAGCGGTGGGATTTGTTTTCCCTGTCAAGCTCGTGAAGTAACTGCTGATCTTCTAAACTGGAGATGTAGTTTGGCTTGGCCTGAACCATGTGGAAAACAGCAGGAAATTTCACTTAAGAATGCAGATTTGGATCCTATCTTGGAAAAGAAGATCTGCCCACAGTGAGCGTGAACAGTCCAGCAGTGTTCGCTGACTCTTCCCTTTGGAGAATATGCTGTCTGGGTCACCAGCTCACGGCCTCCTCTGCTGACGTCCCTGGGCCTCCTCACTCGGGAGCATTGCTCGCCAGATCCTGTAGACGCTTGATTTCGCAACTCTTGGTGCGTTTATCGTTTACTCTTCTATGACGACATTGGACCTATATGGATCATCACATGTTCTACGTTGACTATAAACATGCCTTTCTTCCTCCCTCTCTACCAACTCCTGATTTTTCTCGCTTCGGTGACCAACACTTAGCATTCTTTAAAGAAATGACTTTCCTGGTACCGCTCAGCAACCCAGAAAGAATAGTGGCAGGAGATCTTGTTGTCTACTGCACACCCGAGAATTAATTAATTGTCACAGTTGAACTTTTCTCTGTGCCCAGCCCTCTAATGAGGCCTTTAAGTGAAAATCCTAACTGGTCGTATTGTTAAACTGCTTTTATGGTTGGAAAAATGGAGATTCTGTGTCTCAAGGAAGGAAAGGTTTATTAACGGTGGAGCAGAGGCTTGACTGAACCCAGGTGCGCTGGATGCGCAAACCTCCGCTGTAGCCTGGAAGGGCAGTGGGAAGGTGCAGCATCAGCACCCGGGGCTCCGGACCTGCTGCGATGGGCACACAGCTTTGTTCTCACCGTTCCCGGGCTAGGTCTCCACACGGGCGGGCAGCTGCTGTGCCGGGCTGGGGAACTCCCTCCTCAGCAGGCAGAGCCGGCAGGCGTGCGCAGCAGGCCATGCGATCCTTAATTCTCCCCGGCTTCCCAGGGCCTCGTTATTGCCTTTCTGGTCAAGATTTGAAAGATAAATGCCAGTTAAATGCTTGCTCCCCAGAGCAAGCTCCGTAGGGCTTGCTGCTCATGATATTTTGGACTGATTATTTGGTGACGGTGGTTCTCAAATGACAGAGTGGTAGTATAATTCTCTTATTTGTCCTCCACTTTTCAACGTGTTCTTAAGAAGCTCACATCTGGAACTGCAAGAATTTCAGATCTGAGGGGTTTTCTTTGGCGGGAGGGTGGAGAGGGGTCACTTTCTTGTAGAAAAGCTATACTAAGCCAGTAGAGCATATGGGAAGACTGCTGTAGTCCCTAAAGTTCAGTGGAGAGATGTAATGTTCACAAGACCCACCTAATGCAAAGCTTCTGGTGAAAGGTGCAGCCTTTCTTGCATTTTGGAATCACCTGTAACGTAAGAGTCTTTCCCAATTTAAGCCTGAGAGAGAGAGAGAGAGAGAGAGAGAGAGGGAGAGAGAGAGAGAGAGAGAGAATATGAGAGAGAGGAGTGTGTGTGTGTGTGTGTGTCTTCCAATGCTGCTAAGATATAGCTCTGCTGAAGGCCTTGGGAAAGAAACAAGTTACCTCACCGGGTATATTGACTTCTTTCTGTGATAGAATTAGGTCACTGTATTCATAAGGCACTTCATTAATGCAGGCTTGGAGTCAGTGAGCCAAAGGTGTTGGAATGCAAAGCACACAGCCTTCATTCTGGGTTTTCAGGTACTACCCTGAAGTTCTCTTTGCCAAGTTATGCTTGACACCTGTAGCTTACAATTAAGCATGTTTTGGTTCACATTTGGATTTAACTTTTCTTTTTCCAGGTGACCTCTGATTACTTAGTTACTCACTCACTCACTGATTGATGTGTGGGGGGAGGGGGAGGGTGGTGTGAACTGGGTTGTAAACCCCTTGAAGGCAAGGTTTGTGTCTAATGCTTCCTTATAACCTTACCCCAGACCTGGTCATTGTGCAGGTGAAGAGCCTCAGCGCACTTCGACAACTTGCTCAACGTCACACAGACAGTGAGAAGCAAAGCCAGAAGATGAGCTCCAGTTTTTGTGGCCCCAGAACAGGCTGCCTCTCTGCTGTGCTACTTGGCTTGATCAGTGGCACCCCAGAAGTAGCCTGGATGGTGTCCTGGACCTCAGTGCAATCGGCAGGTGTTACGTTTTTGACTGAGTCTTTGGCTCTGACCCTGGGCAAAGCCTTTTAGCTCTCGGAGCTGGAGCTTGCCTGTCTGTGAAATGAGGAAAATAATAAATACCTGGCCTGGCTCCCAAAGGAGCTGTGAGAATCTGGAGAGGTACGATGTGCAAGTCCATTTTATATTGTAAGTGCTGCAGCAGTGTAATTCATGGCAAATATTTTTTCTGCTTAACGATGAAAATCTTATTACTCATATAGTCAAATTTTATCATTTCCTTAATTGAAATGTATATTTTTGTGTTCTGTTTAGGGAAAGTCTAATGTATACACGGTGAAATTCTGGACTATTAATACAGAGTTAGCTGGTCAGAGAGGCTACAGTCCCAATAGCCAGAGTAGTGGTTTTGAATGAATCTGTTCTAACCCAAATGCATTTCAAGTGGCTTCTGGTCCCTTAAAAAAAATTCTCAGAATCTAAGACCCCAGGTAAAGTCTTCAGTTGTTTGATTACCTTTTACCAACCTATTAAGAAAGGAGAGTACTTTTCGCAGGCTTATGGAGATATTGTTCTTTGTTTTCAAAGGGTCATTCCATGGCTTAAGCATTATACTTAAGGGTCGTAATTATTCTTCACGGTGATGATGGTAGTTGCCATGGTCACCATTCTAATGAGGTCATCACTATGGTTATCTGGGTTGTGGATGAGTGGGTAGGTGTCCTCAAGGCCACTCTCAATAGAATTGGGTGTCAAGTTAGCTACCCTAGTTTTTCGCATCACAGTTTAACGACACTGCAATGCTTTTTATTTAAATTAACGAAGTAAGACAGGTACTAAAGAGACAAGTCTTCCTTCCGTTTCAACCCCTACTGTCAATGGTAAAGATTCTTTAGTGAGGTCTTGAATCCTAGTGGATATTGTACAGTTTTCATCGGCATCAAACCCTCACTCTGTCTCATTTTTTTCCTCTCATAAAAACAAGAAATAGGAATTTTTGGGATTAACAGATACACACTGCTATATATAAAATAGATAAACAACAAGGACCTACTGTGTAGCACAGGGAACTATATTCAATATCTTATAATAGCCTATAACGGAAAAGAATCTGAAAAAAAGTCTGTCTATAACAAAATCACTTTGCTGTACACCTGAAACATTGTAAATCAACAGTACTTCAATTTATAAATAAATAAATCCCCCCACCCCCCCCACCCCAATGTAGCAAAAAGATCTGGCATCACACATAATTTATTTTGTATAATGTGTGTGTGTGTGTGTGTGTGTGTGTGTGTGTGTGTGAATACATACACACCCACATACATACATATATAACATTTTCTTTAAAGTAGTTCCTGCTGTCAACTTCACTGGCATTAATTATCTTTTTTTCTTTATGAACGAAGTGAAACAGTACAACCCAGGAAGGGTAGAGAGAATAGGAATTGGCAGGTGATCTCACGTAAGGCATGGCCAAAGACCAGGAGAAAAGCTGATCCAACACTGGTCCTCTGATGTTTCTAAACAGCTCACTGTGAAGTGAGGGGACTAAAGCGACGGACTGCAAATTCAAATAGAGCCCCAAATCTAATGTCAGTGAGAAAAGTGAGCCAGGTGTAAGAAGAAACAATCGCAGCACCATCAGGCCAATAAAATACAGCTAACAGCTTCGGTGTTAGGAAAAATGATCAGGAAGGCTGGGGGCTGCGGTGAACTGGGGAGTGTTGCCCCACTCCCGGGCTCTGGGCTGTTGCCATGCAGATGTGTGGGTCACCTGCCATGGGACTATAAAAAATGGATTTTTATATAAAATTGCATGAATTTTAAAAATTTAAATTAAAAAAATTCTGGCTTAATTTCATTAAAACAGACCAAATAAAGCTGGTTTGTGGGTTACAGTTCGTGACATCTAACTTCACGGTGGGGCCGCCCCAGGTCTCTCCGTGGGGTTTCTACCAGTACCCTGGGGGACCTAGAGCCTTGTTACCCAGTGCCAGCTCCAAACCTGCCCCTCATTTTTAGTAATTTCCCCCTCACTTAATATTTTCCTTTTCACCTGAAATTGATGAGCTTGTAAGACAAGAGAGTTCATTATAGGATTTTAGAACTTAATGGCATTGTATTTACTTTGGGATGAATACTTTCTCAAAAGCTCTAAGGTTTCTTCTTCCTTGATGCTGATGCATTAGGTTGAACGGAAATGGAAATGTTTTTATAGATGGCATTTTCATATGGTCTAACTTAACATGTCTAGCACTTGGGAAATTTTGGTAATTGGAATCAGGTATACTGGGGAGAAGGGGGCAGAGCGATTCTGCTCGATGAATTGTGAAGAAACAGCAATGTGGTAAAAGTATGTTCTACCATCTGCCTCCGTAGGATGGCTTCGACTGAGCTTTGAGCTGCTATCTACATGCGGTTGCCCCTTTTCGTTGTTGTACTGGTGGCTGTGGGCACTGTGTGGATACTTTTTTTTCATACCACAAAATATACATAGACATTTTGTTTCGTCTTTGCAACAGGAAATTAGAATGTTTCGGGCTAAAGGGAAAAGAGAATATTGATGTTGAAGAGATGAAACCGTACTATTTTTTGAACAGTGATCATAATTACATTGATCACTGATACACTGATATAGCAGTTACCTTTTTGACGGCATCCACTGTTCTTTATTTAGTCATATTGCTATGTATCATACGGGTTGTACCTAGACAATTTTGACACAGTGCGAGACTTTGTTTAAAGTTTTCATTTTCCAGGACTTTTAACATGCTTGGTTGAAACAACCAAAAAATAATGTAGCTGTTATTATTTGAGGCTTGCATGTTACTGTGAGCCATGAGTAGCCGCAGGGTACCCAGTCACGATATGAAGGACCGGCCTCTTTATAAATACAACCAGTAAACAATTTCGCAGCTTTTCCAACTTGTCCTTTAGTCAGTTTATCTAATTTGCAATGAGCTTTGAGAAGCTCATTGATGATTTGTTTTCAGTTTCATGTCTAACCTTTGAGTTTGGCAGTTATGAGGAGGAACAGGTTTGGACAGGCAGGTCTTCCACCTCAGAAGGAGTGTGGCAGGCCCTAAAATGCCTGCAATCTTGAGGTAACTCATGTCCATGAATTATTTCCTTGGGTCTCTTCTGTCAGCTCTCAGCCGGAGAGCCACACAGCTCAGTGCTGACAGCCCAAGTGTTTTTCTGTTATGATTTTTCTTTCTTCAACTAGATCATAAGCTCCTTTAGTGCAGGGACCTTAGAATATTTTGTTCCTGCAGCCCCCTATTATACCGGCTTCCACTTTGGAAGCAGCCAGAATCTTGATATTTTTAGCAAAGGGTTCTCTTTAGACTCAGGGACTTGAAAAGTGGAGTTTCAGAAGACAGTTTGAGAGCCAGTAATATCTCTAACCTGAGAGCATGTCCAGACTACAGGCAAACCCTCCTCTGGTAGCTGAAAAGTCTGTGTTTCTGTCTTGCTAGTCACAACAACAACAAAGTTAATAAGCGTATGGGTTCAGCAAATGCTGACTAATATTATTTTGTGCCTAGAACTGTTCTAAATTATTAAGATAAATATATATATATATACACACACATATATATATATATATTTTTTTGTGTGTGTGTGTATGTGTGGTACACGGGCCTCTCACTGTTGTGGACTCTCCCGTTGCGGAGCACAGGCTCCGGACGCGCAGGCATTCTGTCTTGCTAGTCACAACAACAACAAAGTTAATAAGCGTATGGGTTCAGCAAATGCTGACTAATATTATTTTGTGCCTAGAACTGTTCTAAATTATTAAGATAAATATATATATATATACACACACATATATATATATATATTTTTGTGTGTGTGTGTGTATGTGTGGTACGCGGGCCTCTCACTGTTGTGGACTCTCCCGTTGCGGAGCACAGGCTCCGGATGCGCAGGCCCAGCGGCCATGGCTCACGGGCCCAGCCGCTCCGCGGCATGTGGGATCTTCCCGGACTGGGTCACGAACCCGTGTCCCCTGCATCGGCAGGCAGACTCTCAACCACTGCGCCACCAGGGAAGCCCTAAGATAAATTTTAGTTTATCAAAAAGACATTGGAATCAAATTGCAGATCTGCCACTTACTTAGGCAGGTCATCTAACCCCACTCTGCTTCAGTTTCCTCTTCTGTAAAACACTCATATAGGATTGATTTGAGCATTGAATGAGGTATTACCACAGTATTATGTCATTCAAGCCTTATAGATCTTTTATTGGAGCTTGGCATCTTGGAAAAACTCACTATATAGATGCTTCCTGAGTGGTAGTAAGAATAGTACTCCCATTTTTCAAATGAAGAAACTGAGGCTTGCAGAGGCTCCTTTCAGCAGACATGTGCCGCTGGAGCTCACCCAGGCTAGCACACCTGGTGAGGGCACAACCTGGATTTGAACAGAGGTCGGTCCAAGTGCTGGGCTCTTAACTACTCTTTTGCTCCTATTTCTGCGCAACCCGGTTGGGGGAGGTTCATGTGTTCATTATAATCTGATGTCTCTCCTTTGCGCAGACTAGGTAATCAAGTAGCTCCAACTTGATTGTAGGGCATGATGTGCCCAAGACAGCCACTTATCTACTTCAGTCAAGTAGTACAGTAAATAAATCACAAATCGGTACAATTTTACCTGTTAAGTTACTGACCAAAAAAAAAAGAGGTCCCAAATAGCAAATCCTGAGTTTGCTTAGAACGCTAAAAAGTAGTGACTGAGAGCATGGTTGACTGCAGGCAGACACGGTTCAAGGTCAGAGCTCTGCTGCTTACTTGCATACCACTTAAGCCTCAGTTTGCTCACCTGTAACACGGAGGTAACAGCAGTATATGTCTTCAGGTTGTGTGAGGTTTTCTAAGAAAATAATCTATGTTAAAATGTGAAGTAGTCTTGGACATATATTAAGGTATCAGTGCACGTTAGTGATTGTTGTTTCAATAATAAGGTTTAGAAGGACAGTTTGTGTTGTACGAGTTCTATCTAATACATTAGAAAAAGTCATTTAAGGAGTTACCTTCTTCCAAACTGTTGGAAATTATTATTAGAAATTGCCTTATAAGAGAAATTATAGAATCACTGATACGTACGACTTAATGTGATGGCTTATACCAAGTGAAACTTTATCAGCGCTCTCCTTCAAAGGCATTTTTAGTGTGAGGCTTTTCACATTTGGATAATAAGAACGTCAATGAGAGTTAAGATGTGCTAATTACGCACAAGAGGAAGAATAAACGTTCTGTTCTGCCCGTGTATGAGGAGGTTAGAAAGTTTGGAAATTGTTGCCAGGTTGGATAGGGGCTTGGCTTTAATCAATGGCCCGAAGCAGAAGGTTTGCCTCTCGTTTCTTGTTCACCGTGATGTTTTCCACGTGGTTCATCTCATCTACTTTTAAACCACAGGGTCTGGGTTGCCTCTGCTCTCTCCTGTCTACTTCAGATAGTCAACAGCTCTAGGAACTGCAGTTGGCCCTTCCACTTGTACTAATGCAGAACTTCCCACCCGAGGAAGCAGGAGCAGACTGTCTTCATCTCTGCCTTGCAGAGGAAGAATCTGGGGCCTCTAAAGAGGTTGCGATTTGATTAACATCACATAGCTGGCTGGGACAGAAAAGGGGAGGACCAGTCTTCTTCCTCATCGCTGACTCTACAGTGTCCTCTCCGGCATCTGCATGTGGTTCAAGCCTTGGGTTCTTGTTAGCCAACCCTAGTGTCTCAGCACATCACCTGGATCATGGGAATCTAGCCATACAAGGGGCCTCAATCAACCATCTGATCTAATCCCCTCATTTTACTGTGAGAGGCATCAGTGAGCTCCTGAGGAAGTTAAGAGGCTCAAGTCGGACGTAACTTTTGACATTGTCAACACCCACACCCCGGCTGGCCTTTCTGCTCTAAACCAAAGTCCTGTCCCATCCTGTGCACACAGCAGCCCCCTGGAGACTGTGGGATGCTCCCAGGTGATTTCGCCTAAATTTCACCTCCCTTCTATCCTGCCTTCACCACCATTCCTTTTATTGGGCTCTGAGGGCGTTTCATGGGTTTTCCTAGTTTTTCCTCTGCTTATAGGAGTACAGAGAACAAATGGCCATCCGTGTCTCTTCCGTCTTAAGTTTCTGTGGCATTTTTTCAGAGGACAGGGCTATGGGTGACATTTTTTGTTCTTAAAGGAAGTGAAACCCTGAGATATCAAGGAAGGAAGGAAAGTAGACAGACTCTGAAGGGGGGCACAGATACCACTAACCTAAATAAAAACATCCATTCTAATTTAGTTTTTCATCTCCCACTCATATCCCGGAGTATAATAAGCCCTCCCAACATTCTGTCTCTAAGCCAGGAAATTTTTGCCTGGGTCTCTTCATGGAATAGTTAGGATTTTCTGACTAATCACTTTTTCTTTTCTAGGCTCCTTCCTTAAGTATATGGTACTCAGCAATCTTAACTGCTCCCCCAGCCCCTTCTTCTTAACCCACATATACCTGGAACACTTTCTGAATAGGTGTTGGAAACAGTAGTCTTAGGATGGGATTTTGCTGAAGGACTAAAATAACACGTCCCCTTGATCCCTTAGCTTCAAGGAGGAAAAGAGTGTTAACCTTGAACTGGCAGAAATAACAATACAGTATAAATAAGATAATAGTATAAAATGAAAAGTGTCTGGCTCTGTTTGGCAATATGGAACCCAAGTTTTTGTTGTTCATTTTGCTAGTAAATCGGAGTCTCTAATCAGAATTATGAAAGAAAGTCCTTGTTAAAAAATGGTAATATACCTAACTTGAAAGCAGATTCACTTTGAGAATACGATAGAAAATTCCGTAGCAGATAAATCTTAACCTAGTAAATCGAAAAGTCACCCTACGTTAGGCTCACCTATCTTTCAAAATCCTTATTATAACTTAGAAGAGTTCAGATCTCCTTGCTGGCTTCTTGATTCCCTCAATGAAGTAAAAGCTTCCCCGCGACTTTGAATGTGAACCAGACCTAAGCTGTTCCTAAGCCGTTCGTCACTAGTTAGGCAGTTTTCTCAGCGACTTTCCTGACATGTTTTAACATGATCTCTTAAGGAATCAGAAAGAGGATTGCCCTGTTCTTTGTGTTACAACGAAACGATTGAGATTCTTTTATCAAAATGAGGCAGTTAGGAGAGAAAATCATCTTTTTCTCTTTTGATCTCTTTTTAAAAGAAAAGTGAATGAAACGAATTTCAGTTTGGGGTCTTGGGAAACAACTATAAGGGACATTGGATTTTACTCAACTAATAAAGCAAATGTGATTTAAAAATCCACTTAGTAGAAGTGATTTCCAAAATACCGTTTCCACGTTTGAAGGCACAGTGCACGGTTTGCGTTACCTGCCTCCCTGAGCTGGAAACCGTGAAGTTCCATGAAGTACGATGACTCTCGTTTCAGAAAGTGGTTCCTCCCAAAGAGAGCTTGTGGATCTCATCCACTTAGCATTCTAACCCCCACTTTTTCTTCAGACCTCAGGTTTAAGCAGAGGTATAATTATACTCTTAATCAGGGCTGCGTCCTACCAACCGTGGCTTTTAAGAAAATTTAAAAAAAAAGACAACTTCATTTACCTTTCATTGCGGTAGCTGGCTCTCCATTCACCTGATACGGGTGTCTTCAAGTCGAAACAGGCTTCTCAACTCTGATTAAGAATAAACCTTGAAACTAAGGTTGGCAGGGAAGTTGTTTTTTTGTTAAAGCGTAAAAAATAATCTTTTTTTTTTCCCCTGCCGGAGAAGGTAGGTGCTCCCCTACCCACCTTGAGATTGTTCTTTGGGGCACCCTTTCAAACTCTCCTGCTCAGAAACAACTGGAGCAACTTGCTCTCTTGCTAATAGAAATGACTCACACCTGAGAGTAGGTGAGATTTGTAGACTGGGGAAGAACATTTCCTGAACCTGCAGGAATCAGATGGTGATTCACCAGAAGGGAACACAGAGGGCTGGAACCCACAGGGCCAGAGGGCTGTTTAAGGAGGAGGAAGGCATCAAGCCTCACGTTGGGCCCTCTTAAATCAGACCCAGTGTTTAGGGTTTTTTGGGGGGTGGGAAGGGAACTCCCTATTACTAATCAGAAAATATGCATTTACAAACCTTCCTGCTAATTAAATTTTGGATAAAAAGGAACCAGAATATCTTTTATAAAAGACAGATCTTTCATGGTATTATTCAGTGTATTAAAGACAAATTAATATGTGTTTATACTGGTGATCAATAACTTGGGAAACCTGTTGTCTTATTCAAGAATCTGCTGAATTCCATATAACCTGCTTTCACCTACACAAAATTATTTTAAATAAAGTTATTTAGGGGGCGAGTTTACCTTATCTCTTGAATTCCACAAGACAACTTTTATTCTTTTAAAAAATCTTCCCACAATGATAAATTTATATAATCGAATCACTTTTTCCTATTTGTAATTAATTTTAGAACTTCCAAAAAATTTCCCAGAGACTCCAAGATTTTCTTGAATGCAACATTCAAACAAGTAAAAAGAAATGAAGAAAATATCACCAAATGAAATCAAAACTTGTTACTATCATGGTTGAAGAGAAAGAGAAATGAAAATAATTAAGGAGGAATATTTTTTGAAGCTAGTAAATAATAGGTATTACTTAGTGTTTACTTATGCCTTAAGGAAATAACGTATATGTACTAGTTGGGTTTTTTCCTGTGTTTATGCAGAAAAACAAATGTATTTAATTTAAATACCAGTAGTTGAATATCAAAAGTTTGTTTCTTCTGTTGCCTTTTCCTAAACAAACAAAAACAGACAACTAAAATTGAATGGCTTTCCATTCAATTTTAAGTATGTTGTGGATGAGTAGCTAGCCCTAGGGAAAGTCTCTGAACAAAAATTAGCCAACTTAATAGTGGCTCAGTCGTATAAGAAATTGCCACATTTACTAAACCATCCTTCGTTCAGGTTGGACTCCGCTTTGTGCCATTTGGTACTACTTCTCCAGGGATTTCGCTTTGAACATTTAAAGCCAGTTCCCTGCATCTTGAGCGGGGCGGGGGGTGGGGGGGGGAAGTTACGCCATGCAGGCCTGAGTTTGAGAGACTTGTTTTTTGGGGGTTGCACTTCTTGCCGTTTGTCACTATGATCCATAAACAGTAAATGATGTACTGCTCAAACTGGGAACTCTGCCAGAATAACCAACTGCCGGTCTTAAAAGCATCAATTCAAAGGAGCACATCCCGTTTAGCCTCCTTAAAAGTATGTTGGGCAAAGACCTTCTCTGCAAGTTCTGGGGATTATCACCCCACAGTTCCAGTGGTGGGCGTGAATTCATGTGGAAGAGCTTGTGTGGACAAATATTTCACGAGCTCCTGTTGAGGGAATAAAGGCAGTTCTGTTACCTGCCTTAAATTTTAATACATTGGTTACCTGGGTTAACTTCATCCTATTACTGTCAACTAACTTAATACGGTTTTTCGGTTTGTTTGTTTTTTAATGTTAAAGAAAATACCTTTCCTCTGTTACATCGCTGCTGCTAATATTTTTCATGTACTATTCTGTTTTGAATTTGAAGGGAAATGTTTTGATAATTCAGGGTTATACACCTTGACTTTGTATGTGTTGGTTTTGTATTAAGAGTTCCACAAGGAGGAGGGAAGGAGCTGGTGTCAGTGCAGTAGGTGGCCCTCCTTTTCTCCTCCTGAGGGTGGGCTGGGCTGGGCATGGACTAGCCTTTTCCTGGCCTTAGTCACAGTGGGATTGTGTATTTAAAAGCCTCTTCGGCTGGCCATGCAAAGTCTTGTAGTGAGAAAGTTAACATGAGGCACCCTTTATGCATTTGTCTTAAAGCACGTTATGCCGATCTCAAGTTGGGACTTGTTAAAGCTGGTCTTAACATAACATTCAAAAAGGGAAGTAGTACAGGTTTAGTCAGAGAAGAGTGTAATGCTTTGATGAAAAGAGCAGCTAAGAACCAGTCCATAACTTTATTTGTTCAAATCACCAAAAGTTTAACCTGCATAATTTTTTTTCTGCCGATTTTTATAGCAAGTCTCACATTTCATAAAAGCCACAGGAGACTTTATAACAATAATTATCTTGCTGCTTCAATGGAAGATCCTATTAAATGCAAGGAAGCTATTTTAATAATATTGTTTAGCTATTACAAACCCCAAATTTATTTTGAATATAAGACGATGTCCTAGGATATGTGTTTGTGTTTCTCTACCACCACAATGTTTAAAAAAATTTTTTTTGTTTCATTTTTTATTACAGGTGATTTTTTTCCTTCTATAATAATGTTACTTTTAAAGACGTTAAACCTACAGACAAGTTGAAATTATAGTTCAAGCAGATTTCATCTAAATTTTCCCATTGACATTTTTCACACCCTCCCCCTACCCTCCCCCTCAACACACATATTTGTGGGGAGACCTGTTTGAAGTTGCAGTCATTGTGACAGCTGTCCCACCCCTAACTACTTCAGCATGTATTTCCTAAGAACAAGGATATTCTCCTACCTGGAAATTCCCTGGTGGTCCAGCGGTTAGGACTCTGTGTTTTCGCTGCCCAGGGCATGGGTTCAGTACCTGGTAGGGGAAGTAAGATCCTGCAAGCCACACAGCACAGCCCCAAAAAAAACCGACAAAAAAAGGGGTTTTCTCCTACCTACTCACAATATTCAGTCTGAATTTTGCTCTTTCTCAGTAACATTCTTTATAGTTTTTTAAGGCAGAACTAATCAGTGGTCACACATTGTGTTTTTCTAGTTTACTCTTTTATTCTTTAGAATAATCTTTCTGCTTTTTTTTTTTTTAATCTCCTTGGCTTTTGAAAATTGGTTTGCTCTGTATTCGCTAGGTCCATCCTGTGGGTCACTTAGTAAGGAGATGCTTTCAAATGTTTCTGAGGCAGTTTGAATATATTAACCTGAAGTCTACCTTGGGGTTTGGAACTTGGAAATCAAATGGAGATATCTATACTCCTGTTTTGGACAGAGACCTGGTTCGTGGATCCAAACTCACTTTTCTCTGGGATACTGGACAAACTCATTCAACTTTTTCCGGCTTCAGTTTTCTGTAAAACTAAGGTTCTGGTTTAATCACAGAATTTTAGATGAGAATTTCTATAACCTTTCAAAATATATTCTCAAAGAGACAGAAGCACTCAAGGAGAGAAGGTTTCTAATGTTTCATCCCTTTAAAGGAATGAAAATAGGTAATGGTGTTGATACGTCTTCCTGAATCCCAGAATAAACTTTTTTAACCCTATTCCCACCTCCCCCCCTTTTTAGTGTGAGGCACTGGCAAATGCATTGCTAAGGCTTACCTTGGTCTTCTAGTCATTTCTGCCTTGCATATGACCGCCTGCTCTCTCCTCCCTTTATTTGGCTTCGCAGCATTGGCCTGGACCTGGGCACAGTGTTGCTTCCTCCAACGCTGCTAGGCAGAGAATTGGCACTGCAGTCTAATTTTCTCTGTCTCTATAATCTCTGATGTATCCATTTTTTCTGAAAGGAAAATGCACACACGAAGGACCTCTTAGTCTTTCACAGTACATGAACTCATCATTACAAGACAAAGATGAGCAGGGATCTAATTGACACATAGCTCAAATGATCTGTCTGGGATGCCCATGTCTTTTGCATGTAGCCAGAACATACAACAAGGGCTGCAGTAAAATCCTCTCCAGATCTTCCTGTCCCATCTCTCTGTACACAAAAATCGCTCTAACTGTGGCTCACCATCCAGTTGCTGAGAATTTGTGCTGAGTATAATTATTACAAACCCTTTAATGTTTCCTCGCTGAGATTGGTATCTTTAGGTCCCTGTGCTTGAATTACTGTGTTTAATCTGTCATTTGAAATGATTTGTATCTATTAGGTCTGCTTTCAATAAAGCAGTTACCTTTTTCTGGTATGAGAACTTCATGTGTAATGGTCAGTTAAAGGGGAGGGATGGTTTGGCGATTGACTCTGGAGATGTGCCTGCATCTGACCTCCGCCCTCATACTGATACTCTCTTCTATACCGGGCCAGTTCCTCACTTTGGAAATCTTCTTGTGAGGGGCGGTGTCAACCTTGATAAGAGCTCAGTTAACTGGTGTCATATAGTTTCCAGTGTGGATTTCAGCCTCTCCACTTAGGTGCTTTCTTACTTTGGGCAAGTCATTATTATATCTGAGCTTCAATTTCTTCTTCTGAAAAATGGCTACCTTGTAAGATTTTAAAGTTTAAATGAGATAATATACTATAGGATAATTCCTACAGTGTTTGAAACTTGGTTGGTACTTAGTGAACAGTAGCTTTTTTTTTTTTTTTGGTCAGAGGGCAGAGGGAGAGTGAGTAAATGAATACGAACGGGGGTGTTTTTATGAATATAAAGTTGGAACGATTAAAAATTTAAAAACATTCTGCAACTAGAAAGTCAAGGTTAAGTTCATAATATTTTGATTGCCCTAAGGTAACCCAGGTAACGTGGATGTCTGACACATGGGTGTTGGCACACCCTTTTTTTTTTTTTTGCAGTTCGCGGGCCTCTCACTGTTGTGGCCTCTCCCGTTGCGGAGCACAGGCTCCGGATGCGCAGGCTCAGCGGCCATGGCTCACGGGCCCAGCAGCTCCACGGCATGTGGGATCTTCCCGGACCGGGGCACGAACCCGCGTCCCCTGCATCGGCAGGCAGACTCTCAACCACGGTGCCACCAGGGGAGCCCATGGCACACCCATTTTCTGACTGAAGCTGGTTCTCTTGGTTGTGTGGTTACACTCACCATGTGATTTGCGCCTCTGCTCTGTGGGCCATTTCACATGGAGCATCTTCACACTGTACTGCATAGGAAGCATGGCAAGGAGCTACTACTCCACCTATTCTTAGAAACCCTTGGAAAAGGCCGAGCTAATATAACAGCTGTTCTTATTTCCTCCTTGGAACTCTTGTGAACTGACTGGTCCCTCATGGCAAGAGTAGCTTGTCGTCCCGCCCTTCCTATTGCAGACTGGGGCTCTACGCCACCTCCTTCTTAGAGTGACCACTGACCTCACAGTTGTAGATTCGTCACATTTGACCTTCCCAGACTGTGGGATTCTGCTGACTCTCATTTCCTCCTCGAACCTCTCTTGTTCCTCAGTTTCCCAAGGAATGTCTTGGTGCTCCTTGTCGGCAATCCCCGCCCCCACAATCCCAGGCATCGTTCCTCTCTTTCTATCTCGTCTGTCCACGAGACTGGTGCAGCATGGCTTCTGAGGTGCTTAGCTCATTCCTTGTTCTCTCCCTTTCTTAGAAAAGATGATTCCCTTGGCTTCTGATCTAGCCCTGTCTTCAGAGCCCTGGATCCATATTTTGCCCCTACTGGCTGGACTCCTTGACCCAGCTCTCTCGCTAGTACTTCATATTCAACACACCCGTCATGATCAAGGACATCACCCAAGCTAATGTTCTTCAAAGCAATGAATCTCGGTTGGGAGGGGGTGTGATGGGGATTATGGACCCCATTGAGAATACATTTTGCATATCAATCACATACGTTTTACATGTAAACCCATACTCTCCAGTGATCTTGGACTCAAGACCTTTGTCTCTTTTTGAAAATGTCTCTAAGTTCCATGTCAGATTTCTTTCCCCTTGGCTCTCGCCTGCATTGATGGAAGACTTCTTTAACTGCTCTCTTGGCCTCAGTGGCTCCGTTAATTCAGAACTGCCTATTGCTGGCAAGTTGATTTTGCTAAAGCACGGCATAGAGAATAGTAGTCTTCACTTCAGCCACCTTCAGTGGCTCACGGAGAACTCCGAACACCCCAGCAACCCGGAAGTGCTGTGCACTGAGGTCCCAGTTCCGTTCCCAGGCTCGTCTTCCCCACGCATGTGCTGCAGCCTCAGGCCCTCCGTGGCCCCTGTCGCTCGGCCATAGCACAGCGCCCACCCTCACCTGAGCCTTCCTCCAAACTGCTCAGAGCACCGCAGGGTTCCCTTTCGAAGCCTCTGTTTTTCCCCCGGGGTCCAGTTCACACTTGCATCTCCGGTGAGCCCTTGCGCAGTTTCTCCATTTGGCAATCGCGGCCTTTTCCTCCGAGCTTCTTTGGTGAGCTAATTACATCTCTTATTCCACGAACCACGTTTGGATTCATTATGGTCTGTGTGCGGCTTCCAGGGAGGCCAAGGGCCCTGCACGAAGCACACGTTGAAGGAATGATGGGCTACATGAGCGAGTCAACCCACTCTTTGGGCTGTTACTCCTCTTAAGAACCAGAGGGGCCCCCAGAGGGCTCAAAAGGTCCATGGTTGTCTGTTCATACCCCTGAGCTGTTGAAACTTTTCCTGTGTTGAGACCTCTCCCTCCCTTTTCAGGAGCCCCCCTCTTCACCATTCTCACAGCTGGGGCTTGAGATGTCACCCCTTGAGGAATTAGGTTTGTCCCGACTATCAGAGAGGCAGTGCGGCAGAGCCATTGAGATGTGGTCTTGCGGCCACCTTCCGGGGTGTCTGTCCCAGCTCTGCCTCTGCTTGCTGGTGGGGTCGTGGGCACCAGGGTCAAGGTATCTGTTCACTTGGTGCCTCAGTTTTCTTTTCTTTTTTTCCTCCCCAACAGGGAGCCCTGTAGTATCTGTCTCCTGGGGTAATAGTGAGAAATAGAAAGGTGATAACCCTTGTAAGGTGCATACATAGCATGGCGCGTGGCACATAGCGAGCATTCAGTAAAGGAGTGTAAGGTCCTGGGAGGTGCTTGTCAGCTTCTAGGTCACGGATAATTAGCTGGCAGCATGCGGACCACTAGGGCCCACACGTGAAGGTACTGTTTTGTCGGGTTCAGGGAGTGTGAGGAGTGACTACGGAAGCTTTGAAAATAACAGGAAATATGGCGGAGTGGACTGGATTTATGATTTCTCTTGAAAACATTAGAAGATCTGCGATTATCAATACAGTGGTTAAGAACATGAGCTCAGAGGGGCTTCCCTGGTGGCGCAGTGGTTGAGGGTCCGCCTGCCGATGCAGGGGGCGCGGGTTCGTGCCCCGGTCCGGGAGGATCCCGCATGCTGCGGAGCGGCTGGGCCCGTGAGCCATGGCCGCTGAGCCTGCGCGTCCGGAGCCTGTGCTCCGCAATGGGAGAGGCCACAACAGTGAGACGCCCGCGTACCGCAAAAAAAAAAAAAAAAAAAAAAAGAATATGAGCTCAGAAGCCAGAGTCTGAATTAAGAGTCCTAGCCTTGCTACTTGTAAGTCGTGTGACCCCGTGCCAGTTGCTTAACTTCTCTGTTTCTCAACTTCTTTATCTCTAAAATGGAAATAACAATAGCACTTGATAGGCTTCCTGGGATTATTAAACGGACCAGTATATTTAAAGCTCTTGGCATGCTTGCCTGGTACCTAGTAAATAGTGAGTAATGTGTGCTGTTTCTGTCGTTGCTGATGCTGGTTTTACTACTGCTGTGGCTACCAACTAGCAACCCTGGGCCCCAGTTTCCTCCCGTGCCAACAGCTGGCACTGAGTAGTAGATGCTCCCCTAAGTGGGACGTGAACTTTCCAGGTAGCTGTAGTTCATGCCACTGCCTGTCACCTTATATCTGTCCTGCTCTCTTTGTAACAATGTTGTTTGTCTCCTGTTGACAGATCTCACCCTTGGGCACTCATGTCCAGGAGTGCAGTGCTGTGCTGTGAACCAGTCCTTACGGATGTATGAACCTCAAGGAACTTTTAGCACAGGGGTTCTTAACATGTGGCCCAAATCGATAGCATCCTTATCTCCTGGAAACTTATTCCCAGGCTTCACCCCAGACCTACTGAATCGGAAACTCTGGAGGTGGGCCTTGCCATCTGTGTTTTAAGAATCCTTCCAGCTGGCTCTGGTACCTGCTAAAGTTTGAAAACTACCGATTTAACACATGTGTCCTATATTCATATTACCTACATTTGGTTTCCATGTAAAATTTAAAATGTGGAGTTGTGTTTCCAGGCACTTCAATTGATTTGTAAGGGCTGCTGTCTTTTCAGTGTGTACTCCCTTAGCTATTAAACACAGCTGGGTGCGGGTTCCTCTGCTGTGGTGCTTTTGTTCTGTTAAGATCTAATCTATGTGAGCTTTGATCTATTAACTTACTGGAAGAGTACAGTTTGCCTGGGGTGATGGTCAGGCAGTTTTAGAAGGAAGACTTTAGAAAGTTATGGAATGAGCTGCTTTCAAATGCATATGGAATATATGAAGTGATGAGATTAATAAGACAATAATTATTTTATATTCTGATTCAAGATCACTTTATCAGCCATCTAACTTCTTTGAGTTGGGAATTCACACTGCTTCTCTGCCTCTTCCTCCCCAGCCTCTGCCTTTTTTTTTCATTATTTTATTTTTTTAACTTTTTATTTTATATCGGAGTATAGTTGATTAACAATGTTGTGATAGTTTCAGGTGTACAGCAAAGTGATTCAGTTATACATATACATGTATCTATCCTTTTTCAAATTCTTTTCCCATTTAGCTTGTTACATACTATTGAGCAGAGTTCCCCATTTTAAATATAGCAGTGTGTACATGTCAATCCCAAACTCCCAGTCTATCCCTCCCCCAACGCACCCATCCCCCCTGGTAACCATAAGTTAGTTCTCTTAAGTGTGTGAGTCTGTTTCTGTTTTGTAAGTAAGTTCATTTGTATCATTTCTTTTTAGATTCTGCATATAAGTGATATCATACACTATTTCTCTTTCCCTGTCTGACTTCACTCAGTATGACAATCTTTAGGGTCCATCCATGTTGCTGCAAATGGCATTATTTCATTCTTTATAATGGCTGAGTAATATTCCATTGTATATATGTATCACATCTTCTTTATCCAGTCATCTGTCGATGAACGGTTAGGTTGCTTCCATGTCTTGGCTATTATAAACAGTGCTGCGATGAACATTGGGGTGCATGTATCCTTTCAGACCATGTTTTTGTCTGGATATATATCCAGGAATGGGATTGCAGGATCATATGGTAGCTCTACTTTTAGTTTTTTAAGGAACCCTCATACTGTTCTCCATAGTGGTTGTACCAATGTACATTCCCACCAACAGTGTAGGAGGGTTCCCTTCTCTTCACACCCTCTCCAACATTTATTATTTGTGGATTTTTTGTTGGTAGCTATTTTGACTGGTGTGAGGTGATATCTTATTGTAGTTTTGATTTGTATTTCTCTAATAGCGATGTTGAACACCTTGTCATGTGCCTCTTGGCCATCTGTATGTCTTTGGAGAAATGTCTATTTATCCGTTGCATTTCTCTACACTAACAGTGAATGATCAGAGAGAGAAATTCAAGAAACGATCCCATTTATGATCTCATCAAAAAGAATAAAATGTGTAGGAATAAACCTACCTAAGGAGACAAAAGACCGGTACTCTGAAAATTATAAGACACTGATGAAAGAAATCACAGACCACACAGACATATACCATGTTCTTGGATTGGAAGAATCAATACTGTCAAAATAACTGTACTACCCAAGGCAATCTACAGATTCAGTGCAATCCCTATCAAATTACCAATGGCATTTTCCACAGAACTAGAATAAAAAAAATCTTAAAATTTGTATGGAGCCACAAAAGACCCCAAATAGCCAAAGGAATCTTGAGAAAGAAAAAAGGAGCTGGAGGAATCAGGCTCCCTGACTTCAGACTGTTCTACAAAGCTACAGTCATCAAAACAGTAACGGTACTGGCACAGAACAAAAAAAATATACATCAATGGAACAGGATAGAAAGCCCAGAAGTAAACCCATGCACCTGTGGTCAATTAATCTATGACAAAGGAGGCAAGATTATACAATGGGGGAAAGACAGTCTCTTCAATAAATGGTGCTGGGAAAACTGGACAGCTACATGTAACAGAATGAAACTAGAACATTCTCTAATACCATACACAGAAATAAACTCAAAGAGGATTAAAGACCTAACTGTGAGACTGGACACTATAAAACTCTTAGAGGAAAACCTAGGCAGAGCACTCTCTGACATAAATCGCAGCAATGTTTTTTGATCTGTCTCCCAGAGTAATGGAAATAAAAATAACAAATGGGACCTAATTAAACTCAAAAGCTTTTGCACAATGAAGGAAACCATAAACAAAATGAAAAGACAACCCACAGATTGGGAGAAAATATTTGCAAATGATGTGACTGACAAGGGATTAGTCTCCAAAATTTACAAACAGCTCATGCAGCTTAATACCATCACAGCAAACAACCCAATCAAAAAATGGGCAGAATTCCTTCCCCTTTTACAGTAATTTCTCTTGGTTTCTGAAGACTAATCCTGCACGGGACAATATCCTCTCCCACTTCCCCTGCATCAGGGGTATTTGGAAGGCCTTATCCAGTCAAAATGATGACAGTTTAGCTTTTGACAGAAGCCCTTAATTGTGCTCTGAGCTTACAGACTTCACCAAAGCTACTAATGTTTTTTTCCACTTTTTCCTCACTTCTATGTCTCATTAATGGCTATGGTATAGTTCCCCATTCTGTAAGTTTTCTAGATTTTAGTACTTGTGATTGCTAGTCTGGGAAGCTCTCCTCAAATCGTTGTTCTTCATTTTGTGAATGTGATTTTAAGCTGACTCTTCTCTAAGTTCTTGGTAGATTATTTCAATCTACACGTCAGGAACTCTGCTTTTGACTGTAATATTATTATAATGCAATGAAATATTTGCATTTATGGTGGACACATTTCCTGTTGAAATTTTATCTTGAAAGATCTTTCTAAAAAATTCTATTCATTATCTATATCCATTCAGTGTATTTTGAAAATATTATTAGAGCTGAAATACATGGGTTACATTCCCAAGCATAGTTTGAAATGTAGCTTAGATGCAGTTATTTATAATACACTATTAGCGTCTGCTCATGATTGTATAGTGTACTCAGTAAAGGTAACATGGATTTAGTGACATCTCTAATAGTTATCATGACTTAATTCTTTTATTTTAGCAAATGAAAATCAGATGTCAAAGTACTTTCTAAGCGTTTTGGTGATGGTAATATGCTACAGTTACAAATTTTACTTAACCAAAACCAACAATACATAGCTAAAGCATTTTGTCAATAGCTTTAAGACTGAGATGATGATAGACGTTAGCCCCCAAGCTATACGTGTACTGTTTAATAATCCTGCTTCCTTCCCAGTCATTCACTAGTGAACCCAAGAGCACCCATACTTCCCAGGCCCCTGTGTACATGCATAGGAGACCAACTAAAAAGAGCTTGAGCTTTCAAGAAGTTTATATTATCATTTGATAAGAAAAACATCAGTGAAAATTGGCTTCCCTTTTGCTTCTCTAGTAGGTAAAAATAAAGCCAGTTTGGCGTTTTATCAAATATTTATTGATTGCACAGTGAGACACAATTTCTGCTCTCAGAAGTACACATAGGGTATTAAAAGAGTTGATACATGTATGAGCCAGTAATTACAAAGCAGTGTGATCATTATAATAATTGAGGTGTGACAACACACAGATGATGGAGTGATTGGGTTTGAGGTGGTGGTGGGAATTTAGCCAGATGAGATTTCATGGTTTAAGTGATGGCAACTTAGGGTTCCACGGATGGATAAGAGTTTTCTTGGTGAGTCAGAGGGAAATTTACAAGTGCAATGACATGGGGGCAAAAAAGGAGCATGGCATTTTCTGATAATTATAAACTTATACGAGAGTATGAATTTCCAAGGATGGAAGAATGCTTAGGAAAAAAGGCCAGAAAGGTGGGCAAGTTCCAGGGCCTTCAGGGCCTTTGAGGCCATGGAAAGAGGTCTGGGGTTCACAGTCCTGATGGTTGTATTGGCACTAGTGACACTTCTACAGAGCATGACTACTCCTTTGTACATTTTATCTAGAAGGTGCAAATCAGCATCTACAATTCCAGATAAACATACTTTAGCAGCTCTTTTTTGAACCACAGAGGGATTCAGGAAAACATATGGAGGTAAATAAGTACAAGTAGGTCACCATCCTCTAAAACTTTCCCAGTATAGATGTTACTGATCGTGGGTCAGCAGTTCTATCTATATGTGTACCAAGAATGGCATAACGATGACATATTCTATTTAAGACATTTGTAATTTATCCTCTGTGGGAAGTATTGTGGGAGATACCAAGAAAACATGACATATTTTCTGTCTTCAAAATATGTTGTCTTTCTTAAAAAATCCTAACCATCTTTGGGGGATGCAGTCAAGAATACAGCAAGCTAGGGACTTCCCTGGTGGCACAGTAGATAAGAATCTGCCTGCCAGTGCAGGGGACACGGATTCGAGCCCTGGTCTGGGAAGATCCCACATGCCGTGGAGCAACTAAGCCCACGCGCCGCAACTACTGAGCCTGCGCTCTAGAGCCCGCGGGCCACAGCTACTGAGCCCGTGAGCCACGACTACTGAAACCCGCGTGCCTAGAGCCCATGCTCCGCAATGAGACGCCACCACAGTGAGAAGCCCCCGCACCACAACGAAGAGTAGCCTCCACTTGCCACAACTAGAGAAAGCCTGCTCACAGCAACGAAGACCCAATGCAGCCAAAGATAAATAAATAAATCTATTTAAAAAAAAAAAAAGAATACAGCAAGCTAGTAAAAGGAACTCGGCATTGAGGGCCCTAACATACCCAAACAGTGGGAGAGGTAATTATTTTCAACCAGAGACATGAGGAAGGAGCATGGAGGTGCTGGCCCAGGAAGGCTTTGCTGAGTAGGTGGAATATTCCACCACCGTTAGAGTATTTGCTGGGCAGAGGGGGGATTCCAAAGAATAAGAATACAGTATTCTTGCCCTTGAATTTGTACACACTCAGGATGTAAGCGAAGTGTTACAGTACCATGTTTTATGTGGCTCAGTAATGCTGCTTGCGCCTCCTATGGTGTAGCTGCATACTGGGGAAGAGGCTGTTTGTAAGTGTAAGAAGCAGCACCTTCATCAGGTATCTGGGCTTTCTGACCTATTCCCCAGACACTTTACATCTAGCATCCCTTTCAACCTCTAGCCTCAGTTTTCACCAAAGGACTCACAAGGTGGGTTTTTTGGGTTTTTTTCTTTTTAAATCAGCATGTGGGATACAAAAGCAGTAGCATTGTTTGAATTACATGTGCAGAAGAATGTGAGGTGTTTTAGAGTGGAGGAATATATTTTTTATAATTAGAAGATATGTAGTTTTAGGAATATACATTTCCCCATGATACATCTTTTCCAAAGTGTAAGTGAACGCTCTTGATAAGGTGACTTCTAGTGGCTGTTTGCTTCCTGTTGCATTCTCTTACGGATACTTCATTTCAGCTTATGAATAGATCTACGTGGAATTAAAATTTATATGATCCTTTCTGTACGCGAGGATAGTAAAATGTAAGAAAGCATTTGCTCGAAGCCATCTTTTCTTTCACTGCTTACATTTGATTTCCAAGTAAATTGTCTTTTGAAGTCTTGTCAGTCAATCGTTAACCATGATAAAGTTATCAGCTTAGGGTTATATTGTCTGACTGACTGGTATGATTTTCCTGGGTGGATGCTGCAATCTTTCTCCCTTTCATACATGGTAGCCTCTCTGTGAATTTTTTACATAAGAATATATATATTAAGGGATCCATGCAAATGTTAGTTGCTGCCAAAAAAAGGGTTGTTTCTTTAGCTAGAAACAGTTGATTTTGCAATCGACAGTCAGTCTTACGGTTGGTTTGACTGTGAGTATATGGGACTCTGGCGAAATGAAATGGAGCGAAACACACAAAGAAGACAGCCACGACAACAAATACTTTACCTTCTAGCCTTTTGCTGTTTTTGCTGCCCTTCCTCTTGGACTTTCTATAAGAATTGTATACCTTTTTTGCAATCACCATATAGAATAGAAGCATTAGGACAAAAACAGTCCAGAAAATGAACTGGGAAATGTAGTTCACCACTTCATGCCATTTCAGCCCAAGAGGACCCTTTAAGGAGGCACACTTTTTCACAGATGACGGTGTTGCTTCCTTGTTGCTTAAGATCATATTTGGCAGGGAGAGGAGGAACAAAAAGAGCCAGATGAGGGTTGAGACCACTTTTGCAAACGCAGGTTTTTGTACGAAAAATTTTCCAAAAGGTCTGATGATCTTGAGGAACCTGTCAAAGGCTATGAGCCCCAGCAATGTGATGCCCACGTACATGGTCTCGTAAAAGACGACGGCAGAGAAACGACACACAAAGGCTCTGAGCTGCCAGGGTCCGAGGCGCGCGTCTGAGAGGATTTTAAACGGAAGCACGAGCGTCATTATCAAGTCGGCCACCAGAGTATTTTTGAGGTAGACAATGAAGGTGGAGGAGCTGGGGATGTAAACGAACACCCACAGGGCCAAAGTGTTCAGCAGGGTGCCCATGAAGAAAACGACAGTGTAGATGGCTGGGAACACCAGGTGCACTGCCTGCATGTCCCTGGGGCACCTCTCAGACCCGTTGAAGCCCTTCATCACTGTGTCGTTCATGGTTTCCAATGTCAGCTGTTACACATAAACATACACACACAGTAAAACAAGAAGCATTTCATGATTTCAAAACACTACTTGTTAAAAGCAGACTTTAGGTTTGCAGCGTATTAGCACCTTAATGTATTCATCACATTTAATAGATCATTTGAGAAGTCCCATGTTGTTTCTGGCCAGAATTTTTTAAAGCACATAGTACATTTTTGGTACTTGTAACAGTACCATTACTTTCACACCCTTATGAAATCCAAATAACTGGTTCTACCCCATTCACAAGTTCGGCTTTTGGCATGGCAATAAAACAAAGCTGGCTAAGAGGTAAAGTTACTCATGTCAGATTGCTGTACATTATGTAATTTCCTAGGCTCATAATCTAAGGTTTGTAGAATGTTAACCTTAAAGCATTGTTTTTCCCCTTGAACATATTCCATCATTTATAAGCAAGCCACTCATAATAACAGCTGAAATTCACCTTTGTTTGGGAGGATACTCAGCTCAGTGTCTTCCGATCGAGGCAGTCATTAGTTCAGCCCATGAAGGGCATGTGAAGCAAATGTCGTTCTGCTTTCTTATACCCGGTTTCCTTCCTCATTTTCACGTGTGCAGTGTGATCCATTAGAACCTCTTCTTATGCAAACCTTTGGGGGATTTTCTAATAAGGAAGCTCTCTCATTTTAAACTTATATACTGTTAATCTACTCTGGTTTGAGTAAGTCAGTTTAGTTGCAGTTGTTTTTATATTTTCTCATGTAATAACTTCCCTGCAGTTTATCTTCTCTACATGTTCAATGGAATTTTTAGTGCCTTTTGTATATAATAATAGGCAGAAATGTAAAGAAAAGAGCCCCAAATTGTAGGAGAATAAGAGTTGACTCTAAAATCAGACAGCATCGTCATCTGCATCCTTGTAGCCTGCTTTTTTCAGAAATGTGTGTTCATTAGGTATGACCTGATTATTTCTGTAGACATCTATCTTAGTCTTTTGGTCTTTCGATCTCTGAGAGATAAAAGGATGTATCGTCTAAGAGTTAAGGGCTATAAGACCCAAATGTTGGGGGGTTAGAATTCCAGATTCGCCAATTACTGGGTAGTAGATAATAGACAAATGATTTAGTAGCTCTGTGCCTCATTTTCCCCATCTGTATAATGGGTTTAATAATAGTACATACCTCAGTGTTGAGAGGCTGAGATGAGTGCCTAGAATAGTGCTGACTATATATGAAGCATGAAAAAAATGTTAGCCACTCACTGCTCTGGTGAGCGAATTGCAGATTTAAATGGAGATATACTATTTCACTCATTAGAAAGCCACTTTTAGAAGTCTCTTCTGTATTTGTGATTGTATGCAAAGTGCTGAAAACTTCAGGAATTTCATCAGTCAACCTTGGGTCAAGTTCTATAAAATTTTTGGAAGTATGTAATTGCTGCTTTTGTATAGAGAAAGCTGTTGTCTGTGAAGAAATGTTTGCTTGCCAGATAGATAAAGGGAAAGAGGAAATCAGAAGACCCTATGAGGGAATGTGGAGTTCTCCATGGTGAGTTTCACTTCATATTTCTTGCTATGAGTTTTACCACAGAATTGGACCAGACTGTCGCGTTGGCTTGATTGAGCATTTTGGGTGACTTAGCTTGGCATTCGGAGAATAAAATTACATATCCCGCCGGACATTTTTATGAGGGAATAGGATGCCTGATAATTTGGGTTGGAACTACGCAGTGTGGTGGCACAGTCTGAAAAATTGGTGTTTGATTCAAATAAATTGATCCTTGGAAAATACAGGTTCTGGATTTTATTAATGTAACGGAACATAATTTAAACATATATCCTTTTATTTGCTTCAGTAGAGAATAAAAGCAAACTTAAAAAAATTTGAGTAGAGGGATTAGACCTATGTCAATTAAGTATAAATTTCCTAATGGCTCCAAATCTATTATTTAGATGCGGGTTCAGAATAGTTTCAATTTAAACAAGGGAAATGCTGTACAAGATAGTTTCATAATACGAAAACTGGAAATCGCTTTTTGGTCAAATTTCAAAATGCCGAAATGTGGGAAACCTAAGAGGAGGAACTGATTTACGGTGGCATTTCTAGAGTTACAGAAGTATCTTCTCTTAAATGTAGTAGGTTTCAAAATGTTTGACTGTAGTAAGTATCCAACAAATCACTCCTTTATGTCCACGTGCTTCACACGTATTAGCCAACAGTCTCTTAGTTCGCAGTGGTGCTGGTGTCCCCTGAGGGAGGGTCCTTCACCCTTGATGCCATACCTTAGAGGCTGTGATGGGACAGGAGCACCGCCTCAGGAGCCAGAGGGCCTGGGTTCATTTCCTTATTCCACCTTTACTTGTGACTTTGGTCAAGTTACTTATGCTCCCTGTGAAACCAGTGCCCCCTCTTAACAATGAAAATAAGTAATAGTATTTGCTTTATAGGGTTGTTAAGGGGATAAAATGAGTGAACGTTTGTCAGGTGCTTTGAATAATGTCCGTCAAATGGTACATGTTAGTAAGTTTCTTGTTAAATGAAATTAAAAGAAAAATGGAATATTGTGTGCACCTGTGGGGATAGTGCACAAAAGACAGGAGTGAACCACAGAAGGTAACGGATAAAGGGTCCTAGAAAGTATACCGATTTGGCAAGCTCCTAAACTAAACATTTAAAATCCTATCAAGCTCAAAGGGAATTTAGTCAAAACCAATTAAATCACACAAGTTATACTTTCTAAGGGATTATCTGGTCTTATTTAATTCTTACAGCAGTCTCAGAGATCCGTCCCATTTTACAGATGAGAAAATGGAGGCGCAGACGTTAAGCAGTTTGCCCAAAGTCCTGCAACCAGAGCCCACTGTAAACCCTCATGGTCTGGTTTCAGAGCCCCCGCTTGGAACCAGCCTCTCTCTCTCCTGTCTGCCAGAAGCCAGAGACAGGGTGAATGTGGAGTTGTTTACCAGATTCTGAACTTTTTGAGCTGGGTATTACTGATTGATGAGTGAGGAGATAGAATCCACTATAAAGTTTCAGGGACTTGTGAAACTCCTAGTCTCAAAGTGAGGTGCCAGGTTGAAAACGTAAATTGGTTCATAGCAGTAGGATCAGGAGAGAATCAAATATGTAAGGAAAAGTCATAGAAATTAGAAGCCTGCTAAATGGGAATAAACTACCTTTTGCATTTGCTGTCTCCTTAGGGATTGTCTTTTGGATCAGAGTCAACAGTATACTGTTCATGTTGATGTAACCACTGCCATATAAATGACAATTGAAAAGATGTGGAAGTATTTGCTCTCATTTGGAATGAAAGGCAAAGTGGGAACTCCTGTACTCATAGAAGAGCCTTTTACTTCCCATCAAAGAATACCACGGTACTTTCTCAGATTATATGAAAGTGTTTAAAATCCCACAATGAATTAACCCAAGGTGGTAATAATCTAAAATAAATTATGCAGCTTACCATTAACTGTAGTGATCTGTGTATAAATAAATTTAATGTTAGAAAATCTCTACATATAACTGGAAACAGGCAATAAATTCACACTACTATCTGAAACACATATATTAATATTCAGTTTCATAATTTTATTATAAAAGGAAAACCAGTTTAAAGAATTCAAATATAGACATATAGAGTAGAAAGTGAAAGTTAATTCCCTTTACATATACATACCAGTGTGTGTGCAAATATATATATATATATATTTATGTATTGACATATTAGATCTTTGTTTCGTTCCATGTTAGTACATGAAGATTTGCTAACAAGTTTTTTTTTTTTTTAAAGTTACACTATATAAAGGTACCATAGTTTAGTTAAGCTGTTACTGATGGACGTTTAGATTTTCTTTTTTCCCCATTTTTCCTCTGTTGAAAACATGCTGTAGAGCAAATACCTCTCCATGTATTTTTGTATTTTGTTCCAACATATATTTATAGGAAGTTTCCTAGAAGTGGGATTACTGGATGAAAAGCTGTGCATTGCAATGTTCAATGATATTTTCAAAAAGCTTTCCAGAAAGACTGTACCCATTTATAGTCTCACCAAGTAGGATTATCCAGCACTATTACTAAAAATCTTTTAAATCAGTTCTAAACTTACAGGTGAAAAAAGCCATGTCATGTAAATATAAATTTATTTATTAGTGAGGGTATATATATCTTTTCATATTTTCATTGCCTATTTGTATTTCTCCTGGAAATTGATTTTTTTCTTGCCCTTTTCCCATTTTCTAAAAAAAAGTCAGGCTGTTTCTCTTTACTTATCGGCTTGCAAGTATACTTGCATATATTTAGTTCCCACCAGCCTCATTGTAATCCCAGCTCCCACTTTGGGTGTTACCAGATCATCTAGGTCAGCCGTAGGAACCTGTAGGTGTTTTCGGTGCAAAACTGCTGAAACATCGAGAGGCATGAAGAGGGGGTTCTTTCTCTACATAGGGCTTTTCTCCCTGTTTTTAGAGTTCTAGTCCAGGGGTTGTCAATCTTCTAAATAGCCAGTTAGTAAATATTTAGGTTTTGTGACCCCGCAGCCTGTCACAACTATTCAACCCTGTTGTTGTAGCAGGAAACCAGCCATAGATAAAACCTGAGTGGGTGTGGCCTGTGTGCTAATAAAACCTTATGGACACAAAAACTTGAATTTCATACTTTAATGCGACGTAAAGTTTTATTCTTCCTCCTGATTTTCCTCCTGAAAACATTTGAAAATGTAAAAACCATTCTTAAGTCACAGGCTGTACAAAACAGGTGCTAGGCTAGATTTGGCTTGTAGGCTAGAGTTTGTCACGTCTGCCTTAGACTGTTTATATAAGAAACCACTGAGAGAAACTTCCAATAACCAGCATCCTTAGGACTTGTTAGCCACTAAGGCTATGGGCAAGACTACATTTTGTTTGTCTCATCTTCTGAACCTGAATCTACAAAATTTGGCATCTCCCTCTCTCCGTCTCTCTCTCTCTCTCTCTCTCTCTCTTTCTCTTTCTTTCTGTCTCTCGAAGTTATTGTGAAATGTGACATGTATTGTGTATATTAAAGTTATTAAAGCTAGAGATAGTGACATTTTCTGTGTATAATGAGTGCTCCATAAATACTGATCTCTCAGCCTGTCTTGAATGGGATCAGTTTGATGTTTGATATAGAAGTATCAACAAAGTGTGATTTAGAGTTTAATGTAAATGTTTCATGTTATATATAAAAACATAGATAATTCCAAACATTTTACAATTTCTTTTCCACAAAAGTATTGTAATACCATTAGCTTTTCTGTTTTGTTTTTTTTCCTTTCTCTTGTGGAAATTGTCATCTCAGTGAATGAGTTTAATCCAAAATGAAAGATTGTTCAGGAAATCTCTGCCCATCCTGTAGTCTCCCGACACCTCATGTGATCCTGGCACCGTGAGGTGGCCAGCTTTCATCCACTCTCTACCCCCGACTTGACTGGATTGAGGAGTAAATCTGCCCTTCACTTTTCCCATATACAAAGTAAGATGGTCCGATTAGTTGATCCTTAGTTTCTCTTGCAGCTCAAATATCCTGGTATTCTTACAGAATGTGCTTACTCATGTGACATTAGAGTGAATTGCATTGGTTTACCTGGCAGAAATGGCTGCTGCCTTTGCCCCAGCGGTAGGTCGAATATGCATCTTTTTTGATGCATGCCTCTATGTGCATCTCCACTGACATCCAGTGCTTGCTTGCAGAAGTGCCAGAGAAGGAAATATGGCCGCTCAAGAATAGATACCATCTAGAGAGTTAAATGAGTTCAACTATGTACTGAAATTTAACTCAGCAGAATAAAATAGATTATTATTGGAGTTCAGTGAACCTCCTTTTACTACAACTCACCATTTTTATTTCTTCTCACATTATATTTAGATATCGGTTTCTATGCCTTGTATTTGGGAATCACCTCTGAGGGTCCTAAATAATTGAGATAAATCGTGTCCACTTCCAAGTGTGTTACGTATTTTTTTATAATAAAAAATAATATGGCTTGTGGGGAATCAGACTACATTATAAGTTTGACCTATTTTTTCATTTACATATGAACTAATTGACGTGAGATGTCACCTTCAGAAGAGATTTTGCCCAACAGTGTGTAATAAAACGGATTGTGTTGGCAGCTATCTTTTCTTAAAGGGGTTTGTTTGATGTTGGTGTATATGAAAGATGAGTCACAGTATCTAGTGTCTTTGAACAAAGAAATTCCCACAAAGTATGTTTTAGAGTTTAATGTAATTTTTTTATTATCTACACAAACAGGTAATTCCAGACATTTTCATCACTTTCCTGCTAATAGTTATACTGTTCAACTGCATCATCATATTTAACTTGTTTTTCTCATAAGGGAAATGTTCATTAACCCAAATCGCAGGCAGTTTCTAGAAGCTAGTTAATAATGATAAGTACTGATGATGGTATTGTATTTACTGAAGTTGTCCAAGTAGTAGCAAACTGGTTTCTCTGGTGTTAAGGATATATTCATAAGTTTTTGGCATTAGAATGTCATAAGGCAACTATTTTAATAACTTTGCTATTTTTGCTCTTTTTCTTGAGAAGGTAGTTTTAAAACCTCTATCTTCTTAATGAGAAAAAAATTTAGTCTCATCAATTACCATTTCAATTAGTTTAAATCCCTTAAGTTTTTACTTATAATTAAAAGTTAGTAGTTACTGTTCTTTGCATGTCCCAGTTACTTATGAGTATCACAATAGGTCAGCATTTGGTTAAGGGACTGGGATATATATACATATGTAAGTACGTGTAAGTATATATACATATATAAGTATATAAGTATAATATTTGGTCAGAAGATTTTATCAGATTTATCATTCTTAGTTGATTACAATAAGTTAATAATAGCGTTGTGATCAGTAATATATTTTAAAAATTACCGTAAATGTTATTATATGTTTACCCATTTTGCCAAAAATCTACACGTCTGACTTCTGTGTAGTTTTGCATGTGGCATGGTGACTGGGTGCAGTTTGTTTTGCTACACAGCTACATGTTCAGTTACTTTTCTGCATTTTAAGATTGCTTTCAGTACCGGACAAGTAAAAGAAAATTGCTTTTGTCACCTTCTATTACTCGTTTCAAGAGTTATCGTTACTAACTCAGCTACTTCTTAGTCAGTATTGATATTTTCACATAGCGCTTGCCTGTTTGGAGTTCCAAACACTAATAGACTGAAATACTACCTCAGTTTGTTTACATTGGGGTCTCTTCACTTGGGTCACCACCATCCTGTCCTTTTTTCCTGTTTTTATGGGATGGAGATGATGCAGAATTGGAGCATCTCAGCATACTCATCAAGGAATTTTTGAAGGATTTGCAAAGGAAAAAGTAGATGAATGGGTCCAGGCACGCGTTTAAGGAAGTTAACCAGAGAGTGCTCTCTTTGACGTAGAACAGAGTATTCTCAGCAGAGCAGTCAAAGACATCCCGGGTTTGACTCAGGGTGTAGGGAATTCGGGCAAAATGGAAAGGAACGAAACAAATAAAAAATACAGCAATGATAATGAAAACTTTGATGTTTACCTTTTTCTTGGGGACTTTGCCGACGCCCCTTGTTCTCACGTATGACTTGTACAGTTCTTTTGTAATGAGCGTGTAGCATACAATGACAATTAGAAAATTAATCCAGAAAATGACTTGACAGATGTAATTGACTATCTCATGCCAGACCAGACCAAACTCTGATTTCAGGAATGAGCATTTCTTCACATTCTTGTCACTGGGCCTCCTGTTGGTCAGAATCATGTTAGGCAAGGAGAGTAAGAACATGAACGCCCAGATGACAACAGAGAGAATCTTAGCCCCCAGGAGATTGTTGGGGTTGGATGTTTTAAATGGCCTGGTGGTCTTCTGGTAGCGATCTATAGTTATCAGTCCTAGGAATGAGATACTGATATACATCGTGAAATAAAATACAACGGAGGTCACTTGGCACACAAAGGCTCTCAGCGGTCCTGTTCCCAGTTTGGCATCGCTGAGGATTTTGAATGGAAAAGTCAGAATCATGAGAAGATCAGAAATGACTGTGTTCTTAAGGAAAATAATAAAGTTGGATTTACTGTGGATTTGAAAGAAAATCCTCATTGCCAGGCTGTTCGTGATGAGTCCAACAAAAAACAGCACGGTATAGAAGAGCGGGAAGAGGACCTGGGTGATTTTGTAATCTCTGGTGCACAGGCTGCCATTCCCAGCCGCAGTGGTGAGGTTGTCCATGGCTTGTGTTTCTCCTTTGCTACCTAGAGGGGGACAGAGGGGGTGATTATTTTCAGCCCCAGATATTTGATTTCACTCTCATCTCGGGGGGTAACATTTTTGGACAAAAATTGAGGTGTCTGATCCTCACTGGGTCGGAGTTAGTAAGAACACAGAAAAACTGAGGTGTCTGAGCCTCACTGGGACGGTAAGAACACAGAAAATTAAATCTCAAAATATTTCATGGTGACAAATATTTTATCTGTAGCAAAATAAAATAGCCTGCAGAACATTGTGTGAAGGTATGGCTACTTTGTGTCTCTTATTTTTTGAATGTTTGCCTCTTATAGGACACTTATTGATCTTAGGCAAAAGTGCACATACATAAAAACTAGAAGAGAAATACTCGGGCTGTGCTTTGTTCTTCTGCAGCTTCATTGCCACGCCTTCTGACTTTTTTGTTTCTATTCACAGTCACTTTTCCTACACCATCCTTGTTCCTGGACTTCATTTCCTCTAGTACCTTCAAAGTGTTCTAAGGAGAAATGACCGATAATTGCGGAGTAGAATTTTAAAAGTAAAAAGTGAAAAGAAATTTGTATAACATCACTTGTGGAAAAATTGTTAAATAAATAAAAAGCAGAAAACATTTTTTTCTTTTATAATTGGAAGGTATTTCTGCTTCTATATGCTCAGTCATCCATTCGAAAATCAGCCTCATAGAGACTATTCTTTAGCTCCGAATATTTTAACCCATGTGTATCTCTTTTCCAACTTTGCTCAGTAAATTTTAAGGTTTGACATATGTTTTCTTGAATATCATTCAGTGCAAATTTTTAAATGCTAAAAAAATAAGGAGATGGCTTCTGTATGTAGTCATCAGATGGCATTCCTCAAAACAGCCTGGGCATACTTTCTAGATTTATAGAGTGTATATAATTAAAATAAAATACCAAAATCATGTCCTTGTCTGGTTCCATAGGTTGTTATACCACAACAGGCAGCGATAAAGGAAATTAACACTTGACTTGAATACATTATTTGGCATCTAAGTTTTGAAATTTACAATGAAATTTGTAAAATTTTAATTCGTCAAAAACAAATGGAACTGATTCTATATAAAGTGTTATTCCTAAATATAAGACATGGTAATGTTAAGGTACAAATATCTAAATTAAAAAAAAATGCTTCCATTTAAAAGGTTTAAATATAACAAAGCCAGCACTAAGTTCCCCCAAATGTCAGTGGAATTCTTTTTTCCATCCTTTAATTACTGAAAGTAGAACAAGTTAAGATTCATGTCACAATATGGCTTCAATTTTCAATACCTCCTCACCTGTTTAACTTAAAAAAACAAATGAACAAACAAACCTAAATAAACCCTAGTATTTGACACAAGATCACTGATTTAACCTTCCTTGCTACTGCTATTTGCCTTTGTTTATGCCCTGATGGTTTTGGAAATTCTACTTTGGGAATGCTCATTTTGCGTAGACTGTAACTTATTTAATAAGTGTTCTTGGTATTGAGAATTTCGGCTCCCTCTATCTATATTAAATTTCATTTTACACTCAAGGTAAAATAAGTAAGACCATTTGAATTTTATTTCCATGTTCTGTGTAAATTTTTTTTTTTTTTAGTGAAGAAGTTAATGGTTATCTCTAACATCATGAATGCAGCTTGTATTTTAATTTGTATTCCATATAAGTACCTGCATTGATATTGCTATTAAAGTTTTCCAACTTTAAGAAAACTTGAAAAAACTCACACACACATCATAGTGCACATACATACACTTGTCAAATACTTCTAGAGATAAAGTTACCTGGTTACTCTGTTGATTCTGAAGGATTTGAATGTATCCAGTATGTGGTAGTTAATAAAACCTGCAGAGTGGCATCTGGTTATTTTCCTTTTAATGTCTTAGTTTAGCTGTTTACACTCTTTATGATAGACAATCTTCTGAGCGTTCATCAGTAGGGTCTGGAGTGTTCTGGAGAGAAATAGAGGGAGAGAGGAAGAGGACTTCACAATCAGAAATTACCTTCAGACACCGTGGACTCAAAGCTATGCAGACGCTGTGTTTCTGTCTGGCTGCTTTTAGGACTTCTGCTTTTATTTCCTTGGGAAATATGGGGCAGCGTGGGTGAGAAGTCATCTTTTAAAAAGCAATTTAAAATCTTGTGGCTTTTTACTGAAACCTGCCATAGAGTTGATGCTTTGTGAGTTCTTTGGGTTATTTCCCATGAAAATGATAAATCCAAGTGGAGATCAAGCCTGTCAACGTCTGCTTCCTGGAGAAGGTTGCAAACTTGCTTTCTCAGATGTTCATTTACCTGGAAACATACGTGCTCAACACTGGGTGATATATTGCCTTTTAACAAGTAATCACATTTTAACTCGTAATGTGTGCTCGTTAGGGATGTTAGGTTTCTTGCTCTTTGTTTTTTTCCTGGTAAATAATGTCAGTATTTTAAATCTGTGTCTGAGCAACTCTTTGTAGGCGACACAGTTTCCCCCCATTATAAATTTTAAGATTCTAAAATTACATTAAGAAAGAGAAACAGTTGTATCCATTGCCAGGCTTATTATATAGTGTCTTTCATGCTTTTCTTGAGTAGAATTTAAATATAAACAAGTTATTATTACTTTTCTTTTGACTTTGCTTTTGTTTTTTTGGGGAAATATATCATTAAATGAAGGGACTGTGGAATCACTATTACCTTCATGTAAATATTGTGGGCACTCACGCGTGTGTACACACTCGTACAATATTTCAGACTGTAGTGTCCTTCTGTTACCAGCAGATCCACTTGGGTAGGTGTCTTTGCTGTGAACATATGTTTTGGTTACTTCTTTCTTCTGAGTTTTGAGTGTGTCTGTCTCTGTGTAGGTTAGATAATCTTCAAGGATGGTTTTTAAAGTACAGAACAGCAGCTCAGCGTCACCTGGGAAATCAGGAGAAATGCACTTTCTTGGGCACCAACCTAGCCCCAGTGGATCAGAAACTCAGGAGTGCACCCCTCACCTGTAGTTTCACATGAGCCTTCCAAGTGATGCTCATACACACTCAAGGTTGAAGACCACTGATTTAAACTACCTGAGCATTTTGTTGGCATCATGGGTTTGAAATCAAGCCATGAATTTGGGTAATTTCAGTTGGAAATGAAAGTCAGGTGATGATCCCCATCTGTTAGTCATCTAGAGGTGTCACTTTGATGCTATACTTTTAGAAGATTAACTTATTTGTTGGTTTAGAGAGACAGCATACTTTTTGAAAAACCTTTTATGCTACATACACTTCAGAACAGTAACAGCCAACTTTTGATTTCTTATGTTGTCATGAATTAACTAACATTTTATGATCTCAGCTGTTCTGTGAAGTAGATAGTCATCTTGTTTCCATTCTCTGGATGATGGAAACTAAGGAGCAGAGCAGCCAAGTTAGAGATCCTGTTCAACCCATACTGTCTGATTCCAGAGCCTGCATCTGTGACCACCGTGTACAAAAATCTTCCCCATCTCACTGTCTCCACACGCCCTCCCTACATGCCCCACCCCTGCATTGAGGCCCAACAGTTAAGAGGTCAATGCCATGAATGGAATGGCTACACTTTTAAGAAGATAGGAGTCATGCTTGCCTTCACACCAGATTGTCAACTTTAAAGGATGTTTGTGAAGTGTTTCTAAGACCTTTGGATCAAACAAGGCTTTTGAAAAGAAAAAAGAAAAATCATGACTATTTTCAGCAAATTAATATGCCATACTAAAGGAACACTAGTTCATGCTACTTTATGGAGAATTTATATTTCCAGATTCCTAAAGGGCTATGACTAGGGATTTGAGGGGTAAATGAAAGGCTCCAGTTCTTGATCTAAATTAACTTTCTCTTTCCTCTGATTTTAACTCACAACCACACCTATCTGTAAACCGTCTCTAATAGTATTTACTCAGTGGAGGATGACTGGAAAAGTGAAGTAATTCTGTATACCCTAGAATTTTTACATGCAAGTGGTTTAATTGGTTTCTTTATTTTATCGAGTCTGTTTATCTGAAAATATGTATTTGCTTCAAATAGGATTACTGTGAACAGAGAGGGCCATGCCCTGAAATGGAAGGGCCCTGTGGTCCTTGTGAAACCGGGTTGGGACAGAAGGATGGAGAGGTAATTAAGCCACTGGATGAGCTCTTAGGCTGTTTTAGTTCTAACATCTTACAGTTTTGAGATGCAGTCATTTTGACATTAGTGAAGGTTTTGATGGAGCACGTGCATTCCAAGGCAGTGCTTATGTCATCTAGCTTGGCTTTACCTGTTAGCGCGCATACATTCGGGTTAGATATAAGATAAATTCCAAAAGTAAGGAGTCTGGGGCATTGCCGTATTTAGCAAGAAAAGAATACTACCTCTGGTGATGCAGTTATTTGTCAGCCTTGTCTTGAGTGTTTTGCTTGAAAGTAGAGGACTGCTTGACAGCCATTATGCTCCTAGGATGCTCTGAGTTTGTTGGATAAAGGCCTCATTTTGGCCACACTGGGGACTATAAGCTATTACTGAACAAAGCTTTCCTTCACAAATCTAAGTAAAGGAGTCTCCGATTCTCTTGAATTAGAAAGAGTTACTCCAGGTCAGGTGTAGTTATACCGAGAAGCTGCTGATCTCCTTGTTCCTTTCACACAGCCTCTCCACAGTGTACACACCCACCTCCCCCCCACCAGCCCAAGGCTTATTACTGCTGTAACATTGATGTGAATTTATTTTATTCTAAACAGAATAATGTGGTACATTGAAAGCTTCAGCTGAAAGAAATAATGATTGGAGGTGAACGGAGAGTACATGGCTCTGATAATCTCACCACCATTATCGCATCCTTGTGAACACACACACACGTTTTGGCAACACTTCTAATCACTCATTTTAAAGAAATGCAGATGACTAATATCAGGCTTCAGTTAACTCCAAGTTTTCCCTTTTCAGGACGTTTGGCTCAGGAGACATCTTTGAATTTCTGTGGTACAACAATCCTTCCAGAGTTTTTGGATGTGCATCCTCCTAGGTTTTTAAAAGATCAATTAAGTGTGAGTGTGAGATATTATCTGAAGAAAGAAAGTGATTGATCTGGAGGATGAGATTTTCAGAACTCAGGGTGGGTGACCTGTTTAGCCCAAGGACAGCAGGGGGCTAGCGTGAAAGGGGTTAGCTAGACTTCCACGGACTCTCCTATGGATTCTTTCTCCACCCCACAAATGTGTCCTTCAGGGTATCAACAAGAGAATAATTATTTGGTACTGATCTTTACAACTATGCAACTTGAGGGTGTTTTAATACCTAGTTTAAAGAGGAGAACTCATTGATACCTTTGGATACATTTGGTCCATTTTCTGAGATTGACCTTATTCTCATGTATAAGTTGCTATTTAAAGACTTGTGCGTTTTTTACATGCACAAAAAATTGATGTAAACCAATCTTGTAGGCTATTGAAAAAGAGTTGCTTTGAAAACGTGTTTGCTTTTCCTCTTTGAAGACTAGTAACGGCTCTCACGGTTTCCCTGAAAAATGTTAACTGTCAGAAACACAGTCTTCATGCCCCATATGGAGGTTGACCGGTGGTTCCCCCTGCCCAGCTAACTGCAGGCTTCTCTTGCTTTTTAATTCCATCCTCTTACTCTCACCTCATGGCTTTGCTTTGCTTCTGGCCCAATTCCCTGAACATAACAGAGCCAATGAACTAATACAAGCGTCTTCAAGTTCCTCACTTCTTCACCTCCAGATTTCCCTGTATTTTCACCAATTTTCTTTTTTGTCTGTGGTTAAGTAGAAAGATGTCCTGGTCTTTTGAAGTTAATCCAGACAAGAGGTCACTGTTACCCATCTCCTTTGTCAGTTATCTGCCCTCCAGTCCGGATTTCCTTTATGGAGACTCATTTGAAGCATAGCTTTGAAACCAGTTTGTCATTGGTTATCCTAATACAATGATCACTTTTCTCTCAAGCCATTGTTCTTTATACCCAACTACTAGTAAGTGTGGTTTACTTCCCACACCTTCACCATTTCACCATCTGCTCTTACTTCAACCTCCTGTTTCCTGCCTTCTGCCCCTACCACTCTAGAGAAACTTCTCTTTTGAGGTTCACACATGTGGTTTTCCGTTTTTGTTTGTTTGGGTTTTTTTGTTTTTTGTTTTTGCGGTACTCGGGCCTCTCACTGTTGCGGCCTCTCCCGTTGCGGAGCACAGGCTCCAGATGTGCAGGCTCAGCGGCCACGGCTCACGGGCCCAGCCGCTCCGCGGCATGTGGGATCTTCCCGGACCGGGACACGAACCCGTGTCCCCTGCATCGGCAGGCAGACTCTCAACGACTGCGCCACCGGGGAAGCCCCATTGTGATTTCTTAACTGTATTCAACACTTTTGATGACCCCTGTTGCTAACTGTCCCTTCCCTTGCTTTTGTGACCTTAACTTGTCCGATTATTTATTAACTATGGAGAGTGTGTGTCCATCATTTGATGGTTTATTTATCCCCTTCACTATTGCAGCTGTTTTCCCTCCCTACCCCTGCCCAAAGAGAACATGGGGGTTTTGAATGCCTTCCAGTTATATAGTGCTCTTATCTGTAAGCTGTCACTTCTGCATTAGACCTGCCGTCAAACCACCTACTAGACATTTGTAATACATTTCCACCTACCCCTTGAATTCCTCTCACCTAACGGTGAATTCACGAGCTCCCTGCCCTTATAACCTTACTCCTTCCCCGTCCCCACCCGGACTCCAACAAATTTTATCTAGTGAGTCCGTCTTGAAATGAGATGCACATTCACTCAGATGCCTGATCCTTTCCTAACTTCCTCAGATACCTCTTGATTTTGCTTCTTATTTTTTATTCCCACCACGAAGACCTAGTTTACACCCTACAGACTTTTTTGGTCTAAACTTCTCTCTGCCTTTCATTTTTCCTCTTCAGTTTTTTTAAACACTTAGTTATCAGGTTAAGTTTCCTACTAAACTAGTTTTTTTTTTTTTTTCTTCATCCGTGCCCTATTCTTTTAGTCACATGTTTCTTCATTAATCCACTTGTTTATTCATTATTTCATGCATTCAACAAATCTTAAGTGCCTAGTCAGTGCCATTAAGGAAAATATAAATGTGAATGGTCTAGTGAGGAAGACAGACATTAAACAGATACCTAGAAAATAGGTGAATTACACAGCGATAAATGCTCCAAAGTCGCTTCTCCGCACACCTCCCTCTGCAGTGAGGGCTTTCGCTAAAGTGAGTTGACAGAGGGAGAGACCTGACGCTGTCATCATGCATAGCATTTCCACACGTGCGCTTGAGGCTGTTGAGAGTATTTCAGGTGGCGGGAGGAGACCAGCAAAGGAAGGAAGTGCCCGGCACCTTTGGGAAATGTTGAGCAATGCGGCACAGCGTGGCTGTGGGGTGCCTGCAGGGAAGGCGTGGAGGTGCAGTAATATCAATGGACAGCAGGGGGTGCTGTGTCTGATATGCCACTAAGCATTTTACAGACAGATCCCCACTCTCACCAAAACCTTATAAGGTATGTAGTGTTAACCATTTTTCAGAGGAAGAATCTGAGGCTCAAAAAGGCTCATTATCTTGGGCCATGGCGTTGGCAAGTGACACACCCTGGATGCAGTCACAGCTCTCTCTTACCCTGAGCTCGGGCTGTTACTGGGCCAATATGGAGCCATAGTACCCCGTGTTCATAGAACACATGGGTCTTTCCAGGATACCTTCCGTCACCATCCCTGTTTGGGGTTCGAACTCTGCAGGTGCTATCTCTATGATACTGAATCTGTACTCCTTAAATCAGGGAACATTCATCCTTGCATTTTCTCAGTTCTTAGTACCTTGTCTTGCTGTAGGTAGGTACTCTATAAACAGCTGTTGCTAACATCTTTCCATCACCCCTCACACAACAGGTTTACATTAGAACCATTTGACAGGTGCCTTAACTGAAAACAATCACCAGGGCACATGACTGACTTCTGAGTTTGGCGCAATTTCCTCATCACCCTTCTGTCCCCTTTATAGGGCTTGCTTATATGTACACACCCCACCAGGAAGTATATCAGTAATGCTGCGTAACGACAACAAAAATTGGAGATTGACAAAGTAGCTCAGGTCACTGAGATATAGCAATCACTACCTATGTCAGCTTTATCCTGTGGTTAGGTCTGCCTTTTGAAACTTCGGAGGAGATTTTGAAACTCAAGGTATTAAATAACAGCTTCTAGAAAAGACTCACTCGGTTTGAACAACCTGAAATATTAGTTATTGGGGGACTTGGTAGCAAGATAGATGGGCAGAGTATGCAAATGTATGTTTCTGATAGAACGTTATAAAAAAAAAAGGAACCAGTGCAAGAAGTGGTGCTTTGAATGCAGGCAGGTGAGAGAAAGGACAGCACGACAAAAAGAGACTGAGAGAACAGTGACAGAAACTGAGAAGAAACAGGCTCTTACTTCAAGGCTAAAGAAGCAAAATGCTACTTTGTGCGGAGTACACACGTGGAGTACTCCAAATTGAACATCGCCGTTCTCCAGGTCACAAGGACTTTGCTCTTTTCTGCAGCCATTACTAATTTACGTGCACACAGTGCGGTTTGTTTTCCCTGGGACAAAACTTTCCACACGTGAGCTCCTTAGGGATAGGTACTGTTGGGGAGAGTAAGTACCTCGCATGGGCAAACATGCACAAATGGTAAGAAAAGGCGGTGAACTGAAGCATAGAGCTAGGAATTTCACTAAGAAAATGGAAGAGTATAGGATCCGAGAGAGAAATTTAGATAGGAAAATTCAAAACCAGGCATAAGAGAGGACACATCCTGGACTCTTTAACTCTGGCTAAAGAATGTGTTTAGCGGTGTGTTTGTTTTTGTGATGCTGTGACTAAGTAATTTCCTCTCCCTTGTGAGAAAAATAGTGCTTGAATTCACTGTGTCTGTGGGGCAGGTGTGGGAAGGTGGTCCAGAAGAGGAAGGTAGTGTCAGAACGTGTTTGCATTTCCAGCTATTTTCCTCACACCTAATGAGACCCATGCTGTCTGTCGTTTTCCATTTGGAAAGAAATACACATGTGTCTTACACAGTCATATTGGAAGTAAATGAAACTTTTTTTTAAAATAAAAGTACTTGAGGATCCTCTTTTTTCTAAATATAAAATGTTTAATGATGTTTAATGCATGCAGAAAACTGAGCTTGCTAAGAAATAACATTTTCCATAAGGAAATAATTTAACTAGATAGTATGTAATAGGATGTGAAATTAATACCATGTTAAATTTTAAACAATCAAGAGTCAAAACTTACTCTGTAAGGTACGCCCACATCAACTGCTTCTATTAAGACTTCAGGTCAGTTGACACTTTTTTTTTTTTTTACTTTAGCAAGTTCCAAACTGGAAAAACAAGGGTGTTGCCAGTGGAGGTTGACGTGAATTGAAAGGTGGGCGGGATGCCACCACCGCACGAGCCAGCATGGAGCTGCTGTGGTCAGCGCATATCATGTCCGTGAACCCCATCCTTTAAACAGGGGTTTCAGAATGCATTTTCTGTTTTTCAGGATGAATCTTCAAGTCATGAGTATAACCAGCGCACAATCCTTCTTTATGGAGTGGGCAAAGAGCGTGAAGAAGCGAGGCATCAGTTGAAGAAAATTACCAAAGATATTTTGAAAATCCTAAATAAGAAGAGCACCACAGAGACCGGGGGTAAAGAGCCCTAATGCGTTTGCCCCCATTGTGCTGTCGTTTGTCTTCCCCTCAGCACGGTCTTTATCACAGTCGTACACGGCACTGTCAGCAGAGGGTTTCCTCCCCCGAATGACTGTCATGTTGAAATATGAATAAGCACATTGAAAGTTTAAGGCCTTGGTCCCATTTATAGTAACGCTTGCATGAAAATAGCACCTTCTATAGATGGATAGAGGTGATTTCATTTGCTCCTCTTCTTTTCGTATTTCCCAAATTCTCCACAGCAGTCATACAGAAAGTATTGAAGAATGAGTTGGAAAACCCTTAGGCCGGAAGAGGTCCATTCCCCCAGTTGCATCCCTTTTCAAGCTCCTGGTTGGCTCTGGGTACTCATATTTACATGATGATTAAAAATCTTGGCATAGCAGTGGCCGATCTTTCCTTACATTATTCAGAAGAATAATTGCAGTAGGTAGGGGAGGCTACCCACGTCTCCAGACGATTGCAAGTAGAAAGAAAACTGGGTCTTTGCTCCATAATGCCTTTACTTGGGATGCTCTGTCACCAAGCTTTTTACATAGCTCTTACAGTGAAGTCATGCCTTTGTATTATGTCACCATATAACATAATTGGAACTTTGTAATTATCCACCTCACATTTGCCTAATTACTCTTCAAAGTTTGTTTCTTTTATTAGACAGTCATACGATTTAAAGTATGCTATCATTATGTATACTCCGCTACCACCACTGGTATTTATCTCTCTGTTACTTAAATAATATAATGGGGAAAAAAAGTTTGGATTTTCCCTGTGCGAACAGCACGCTTCCTACACAGGGCATAAGCCACCTCTAGGAGCCCTGCTTTCTTGTCCAGTACAAAATAAATACTGTTTTACGAACCTCTCCACAGGGGATCCAGTCTTTAGGACTCTACCTGGATGAGTTACTAGAGCTTGCCCACACTAGATCTTTCCCACAGAAAAGGACAGATATAACTATTGCAAATATCTCTCTTTCCTCTCCATCAGTAAGGGTGCAGGTGCAGAAACAAGGTACGAGGGCAGGGCGAAGTGTTTTTAGTCTGAATGTGTGTTTTGGGTGTCTGATGTCTTAGAACACAGTGGGAAGGCTACCTTCGTGTCATTTGCATCACATTCCCTAACTCACTTCTGTGGCCTCTTAAAGAGTTAGTGCTACACAGGCGCCATGAGGTTGTGGAAGGGAAATGAAACACTGTTGTCATTATTGAGATTGGGGAGGGGTGAAGAACTGCTCTAAAAAAACTGTTGATCTGTTGTTTTGCTGTTTTCTCTGTTAGAGAAAAGAGGAAATGGGCTGAATCCCAAAGCCCTGCAGCTAGCTAGCAAAGTATATTTGAAGCTACTTTTTGTGTATTTGGGAATGGGATGGACACTGTGTCCTTTAGAAGGTTCAGTAATATGGGCTTTTACCTAAATTACTTTTAGAGAGTCTTTTCAGGTCCTGTGGAATATTTGGTTTGGGGACGCTGAGAGGGGTGGGATGGGGAAGGAAGCAACATGGTATCCTTTTCTGCTGAGTCTACTTCCTTCCTTTATAAAGTTTTTTAAAAATGCTAGACTATTGTCTGTCCTATCTTTGTACCAGTCTCTTAAATAGGCAGTTCTGGCTTGTGAACTCACCAGGAGAAAATCATTGTTGCTCCACGCTAATTTTTGAGATATCCGGTACAGTACTGGATACACCCCTGAGGAGAGGGTCATCTTCAGTGGGGATTTTTGTCTTTCCTACGTTTTAGATAAAACTCCTCAACCAGAAATATGTTTGTTAATTTGGGATGTAGTGAGCTGCCTTCTGATAAAGAGGCTGGTGAGGCAGGACAACAGAAGTTGTCTTAGCATGTATTTGATTTCTGGCTACACATAAAAACATGATTTTGAGGAACTCATTAGGAGTGCTCTCAGATCAACCGGACCTTGCCTGGGGGCTGGGGGAGATTTATAATCTAAAGCTGAAATAACATTTCCAGTTGAACACGTTCAAATCTCATTTTACATTTACATTGACTAGTCACCTTTGGGTGTAAATTTTCAAAACATTAATGAAGTTTTACCATACCAATACAAGTCAGAACTTCCAGGATTAGAGATTTAAAGAAAAAAAAGGAAAATCAAAATTAAGCAACAAGAGAGCAATAATATATATTATGAAAGCAAATTAACATAAAACAGATGAAAATCTATGAATTATGACTATACTGTTATCTATGTCAATGTCATTAAAATATTCCTTTGAGAACCACCACTAATTTCTTAAATTTTCCTCTCAAAGTGAATGTAAATTGCCAAGAGTCAATTGCATCTTTTTTTATAAGAGGTCTTGAGAAGTTAGCTATGTGTAAGTAAACAGAGCCTATTAATATAGACAAACCAAAAAATTTGTGAGTTCTCGTGCTGGGTCCACGTCCTCCAGTCTGTTACTTTTCTTGGTAACAGACTTGGTTTTGGTCCCAGGAAGGACTGAATAAATATATTAACTTCACTTCCAAAGCTCGTGGTACCCAAAACTATTGGTGTAAGTTTTCAGCCTTGGACTAATGATGTGAGTAAATGAAAAATTCAAAACTTGGATATTTTACACATGCTCATGACATGCAAACAGCTGTATTGAAGGCAAAATGCCACTTGTACCTTTGAGAATAGATGTTGAAAGACAAGTAGGTTTCGTGAACTCCTTTCTTATTATTTGCGTTACATTTGGTGATATTTGACAAAAGTGACACACAATCTTGTACCTTATGTTACTCAGCACCTTTTAATTCTAAGTTTGTTTGTTTTAGGAAACAACAGCCTGGGTCTTTTGCTTGTCTTTTGCCTATCTATAAACCACGATTGCTTATTGTTGAAAGAGAAGTCTCCTTTCTTGTTATTTTCTAAATCCATTACATTTGCCATTAGCAAAGCCTTTTGAGTTTAGTGAAATCCTTCTTGAATCTTTAATAGAAAAATCAGTAAAGTGAGCTCTGTCTCCCCAATTAAACTTTCCCAAATAAGATGATGTGAGTAAGAGGGCTTTTTCCTCAGTAGCCTTTGACTGCTTAGAACCATAGTGTTGGAAATGATCTTTCGTGGAGATCGTATAATCCAACATTTCCTTTTTGTTTTTAGATTTGTGTTTGTAAGTACATATATTAAAAAAATATTTTAAAATGGGACCTAATTATTTCCGGATCTTATCCTTAGAGCTGTTAAGGGCAAGAGTCCCTCTGGAATAAGCAATGTTTATAGTATTTCTTATTGATATTTTCTTCAAACTTCTTTATACTGAATTGATAAAGGTAGCACTTTGCCATTAAGGTGGAGAGATTTCATTCTTTTCTACCCCTAAAAAAGTTAGGAATTGTGTAAATTTCCTTTTTTACGTACTAAACTGTTTGGGAATCTCCTAAGAAAATGCCAGTGAAGTTTTTCCTATTATATCAATGTGAGCCTCGGTGATTTTTTTCCCCCCCATTCATTGTTGATATCGTATTTTAAAAGTCAGTGGGTAAGAAACGTTTATAGAGGGACTTCTCATTAATAGCCAAAAGTTTAGGTATAGTACATAAATGAGAATTGTTTTTTGGTTTTTTTTGTAATCGTATGTATGTATGTATGGCTGCGTTGGGTCTTCGTTGCTGTGCGTGGGCTTTCTCTAGTTGCGCCGAGTGGGGCTACTCTTTGAGCTCAGTAGTTGTGGCGCACGGGCTTAGTTGCTCTGTGGCATGTGGGATCTTCCTGGACCAGGGATCGAACCTGCGTCCCCTGCATTGGCAGGCGGATTCTTAACCACTGTGCCACCAGGGAAGTCCCGAGAACTGTTAATTTTTAGAAAAAAAAAAAATTACCTCAACAGTATGAATCAATCTCAGAAGCATAATTTTGAGTGAAAGATGCCAGATGTAAAAAGTACGTATCATATGATTCCATTTGTATAAAGTTCCAAAGTGAGCAATACTAATCCAAGCCATTAGAGGTCAGGATCTTGGTTCTCTGAGGAGGGAGAAGTGACTGGAGGGAACCTGAGGGGGCTTCTGGAGTTCTGGTACGTGATTTTGTGATTTGAGTTTCATTACATAAATTTACTTTGTAGAAATTCAGTAAGTTTGTACAATTTTCCATTCGTATGTTATACTTCAATAAAAAGTATCCATTAAAGTCAAGAGCTTCCATTAAATGGAAAATAATGTACCTACTCTGTGTTTATTTAGTTGGAGATGAAGGACAGAAAGCCAGGAAGAGCAAACAGGAGGCATTTCCAACACTGGAGACTGTGTTCACAAAACTTCAACTCCTTTCATATTTTGACCAACATCAAGTGACATCTCAGGTAGCCATTAAAGCTGTTTTATTACGCATTTGGGATATTTCCTTAAAAATCTTTTTCATGCAATGTATGTTTTTGGCTTTACTTGTTTTATAAATCCATTTTTTAAACATATTTGGAAGCGTCTTAAACTATCAAGCAGTTCAGTTTTAAGTGTCAGGTTGCCTTCCTCAGAGGAATTAATTTTTATCATGGAGATATTTTTACCGTATGATAATAATCAACACTATATAAAATAATCTATAATGCAGTACTTATATTATTACATTTTAGTGCTACATTGCTATCGATAAGGGAGAAATCTGTTGATGACTGAAGAAAAATTACTATGCCATTGAGAAGAAACCAAATCTATTTTGTTTTACAAATCCATTGATAGTCAAATAGATGTCATCTGGAAATTAATTAGCATTTATTGTTGTTCTGCCTTTAGGAGAGTTGGGTGTAGATCTGAATGACAACTCAGCTTATTTCTTCAAATTTTAGTTGTTTTAAGGATATTATTGCATTTGTACGTGGTTTTGTTTTCTGTAGAAGTATGTTTCGACTTCTAAGTAGAATCACGTATAAATTCACGTTTCTTACCTAAAAAATTGAAGTAATTTAATAAATAAAAGTTATTTGGACTGTTGGTCTTACGATTACTTTCACTTTTTTTTTTTTTTTTTCTTCCCACAGATCTCTAACAATGTGCTGGAACAAATCACAAGCTTTGCATCAGGAACATCGTACCATCTCCCACTGGCTCACCATATTCAGCTCATCTTTGATCTCATGGAGCCAGCGCTGAATATCAATGGCCTCATTGACTTTGCAATACAGGTGTCAAAGGGATCCTGCTTCTCTCTTTTTGCAGAAGGCAAACCTACTAGGCATTGTACAGTTTAAAATGAGCCACCCAGTGCATTTTTGAATAGTTGGAACATTCTGAGTCAACAGTACTCAACTAGCATTTTCAACTAGCATTTTCATTGCATCTGTGTTCATAATTTTCAACTAAATAGTTATAATTTGTGCTAAAATATAGTAATAGTCACTTTAAAATGTGAGAGCTTTGAGGGTATTTCTTGTTTGTCTTTTGTTTTTTGCTTAGGGAAAGGTGAAAGTTTGTTTGCTATTTATAGTAGAGTATATTTTAGGGAAGGGCAAAAAATATGCAACATTATTAATTTGTTCCACTATGTTTCTTATACACATACTTGAGTTCATTTGTTATTTCACTAGTGAGCAGACATAAAACTTGGTTTCTTTTACTTATTCTATTGGAGGTGTTAGCTTTGTTAATAATAAGAAAGTGATGATAAATAACTTCCATTTATTGAAAAGGAGGGGAAAGTGGAAAAAAACGTCAGAGGTGGGGATGTTCTTCTCTGAAATTATCCAGTCCAGAACTTTGGACCACCATAAAATTTTGATAACTGTTTCAGTATTGGGTACCTCTCGATTGCATGCACCGTGATGCCCAGACAGAAGGAAAGCTCTATCATTTGATAAAGTATTAAAAATAAAAACCAGTTAATTCATTGGGGTGCTGAGACTGTGGTTGTATATGTGCATGTTCCTGGGGCAGGACAAGGAAGGAGATCAAGTAGTTTTAGAATGACTCAATATATCCGTGGTTTGTAAAAATAAACGTCTTTCCTATTTGTTTTGGCAGCTACATTTTTCTTCGATCTTTTCTCCCGTTGTAGCTCCTGAATGAACTGAGTGTTGTGGAAGCCGAACTGCTCCTGAAATCCTCCAGCCTGGCAGGAAGTTACACAACGGGACTGTGTGTCTGCATCGTGGCCGTTCTCAGGAGATACCACAGTTGTCTGATCCTGAATCCCGATCAGACGGCCCAGGTGTTTGAAGGGTTGGTATACCCTAGAATGTGTAATTTGTGATGAAATATGATAGTGGTTTTAAGACAAAAATAGTACTGTTTGTTTCATAGAAAGGTATAACACAGTTAAGGAATGCTTGTGCCAGGAAATGTTTATCGGAAAGGAGATAAAAGCATGAAAAGTCCACCTGCCTGCCTGGTGGCTACTTCGCTCCCCCTAGTTGCTGTCATTTCTGCTACCCAGCATCCTGGCTTATTATGGATGGTGAATAAGTGACTGCTTCTTCGCTCTTGTCATTTCAGTTTCTGTTTGGAGAATCCAAATAAGCTTTGCACATACATCATCTTATAGATTTACCTTTTCAATTTTATTTCTTTTATAAATTAAAGGAAATTTTTGACAAGGGTTAATCTAGAATAAATGACTTTTGATTCTTAGTCTTTTTTCGGTTTGTGTGAATTGTAGGCTAAGGTTTTCTCTACTACTGTTAGGGAAGTTGGGCGAAGTAATTACATCACCCCCATTAAATGAGGCCGAGGCTGCTGGCATCAGAGAACTATAATGAGCTGTCAGAAAACCTGTTCTGAGCTCCTTTTTGTCCACTGCAGACTCCTTTCTCCAGAGCTTTATTATATACTTGAAAGAAAGGCAACCCTCCTGGGCTCAAAAGAAACACGGGGTTCACAGTGCCTTTTTTTGGTAATCTAGCACATGTAATCAACATGTACTCTATTCTAGAGTGTCATCCATTTAACAGCAGCTTTTTAGGAGAAGAGGAAGAGCTGCCACGTTAATTCTACACACATAGATTTATTTTTTTTAATTTGAATATTTTTTTATAATATTCTTTATGGTCTCAAAGATGTTTCTGTAATAAACATGTAAATCAATAACCATAACCAAATTAAATCCAATTATTGTTACATTCAGTTTGTAAAAGAGGCTGTCTCTTAATTATATGTGCTTTTCTTTAACTGCAGTTCCTAAGATGAAACATTTTTACTTTGTAATCTTGGGGGAGAAATACATTCTTCTTTTTTTTATTAAAAAACAATTTTTTTAACATCTTTATTGGAGTATAATTGCTTTACAGTGTTGAGTTAGTTTCTGCTGTATAACAAAGTGAATCAGCTGTATGTATACATGTATCCACATATCCCCTCCCTCTTGCATCTCCCTCTCACCCTCCCTATCCCACCCCTCTAGGTGGTCCCAAAGCACCGAGCTGATCTCCCTTTACTATGCAGCTGCTTCCCACTAGCTATCTGTTTTACATTTGGTAGTGTATATATGTCCATCCACTCTCTCACTTTGTCCCAGCTTACCCTTCCCCCTCCCTGTGTCCTCTAGTCCGTTCTCTACGTCTGCATCTTTATTCCTGTCCTGCCCCTAGGTTCATCAGAACCTTTTTTTTTTTTTTTAGATTCCACATATATGTGTTAGCATACGGTATTTGTTTTTCTCTTTCTGACTTACTTCACTCTGTATAACAGACTCTTGGTCCATCCACCTCACTACAAATAACTCAGTTTCGTTTCTTTTTATGGCTGAGTAATATTCCATTGTATATATGTGCCACATCTTCTTTATCCATTCATCTGTCGATGGACACTTAGGTTGCTTCCATGTCCTGGCTCTTGTAAATAGAGCTTCAATGAACATTGTGGTACATGTCTCTTTTTGAATTATGGTTTTCTCAGGGTATGTGCCCAGTAGTGGGATTGCTGGGCCGTAGAGAAATACATTCTTGACTTCAGCTTTTAGCCTTAAGTAGCTTTTATGCCCTTAAACTTTTGCTAACGTTGAGCTTGATTTAAGTTTATTATTTCTGTGCCTCTTCTCTATTTACACTCTTCCTCACCTAACAAAGATTATCTTATCACTTGAAGGCACCTCATTTAATACTTTCCTAATCTTTCCTTCTACCTTGTCTCTCCTGTTCTTGGTTCTTTCTTCAATTTTTTTCTCTGAAATCAGAAGGTAGCAAACTTTTTTCTGTATAGAGCCAGATAGTAAATATTTTAGCTTTTGTGGACCATAAGCTTTCTCTTCATATGAGAGCACAGCCACAGATAATATACACTTAGATTATTACTAAGTGACATCTGAAACATCCCTGATATTTTTAAATGTAAGGAAATGACCATCTTAGAATCCAGGAAATATAGGACTATTTTATAGCCCTCCACTACCCTGTAGGGTTGAATGATTAGTACCGTTTTATAAGTCAAGAAACGGAAACTCAGGCCTGTTAAGTGGAGTGGTGGGTGAAGCGATGTACCCAACATCAGATAGCTAATAAATCTCCCAGATTGCTAAAAGTCTTTCTAACTAGGAGCTCATTCATGCTGTTTGATTTATACCATACTTTTTGAAACCGTGTATGGAACCATCTCTAGTTGGTCACAAAATGAATATAATAGGTTTTCACAAGTATTTTTGTTCGTTTGTTTGTTATTTTGGAATTTATTTCATTATCATTTATTTTGACATTTAAAATTTGTGTTCTATTAAATGTTCATAAAATCATATTTGATATTCAGTTTATTATATTTGTTCTTTATCATGTAGAGTAAGGATAACTATTTTCCCCAAAAGTATTATTTGGGCTTCTTTTTCTTTTTTTTTTTTTGCACTTATATGAATAAACATATTGGATCTCAATGTAAAATGTTTTTCTTACCTCGAGTAAGTGAAAAAATTATTGAGGAAACAAACACTCAATATTTACTGTGATACGGTAAATGCCTAGCAAACTTTCAATAAATGTTTGTTTACTTTAATCACAAAATAGTTCTTTGCTTTTCAGAGTATACCTGGAATTTTTTGGTTTATATAGGTAACAACTGATTGAATCATCTACTTTTCTCCTTAACTGTGGGACAGTTTTGCTATAATTGACAGCCTTTATCTGTTGCCTACCTCTGCTGATGTCGGTTCACAGGGCTTGGGATGCTACATGGCTATTTCTTTGCATAGTTTCCTAGGTCCCACCTCTGATGTTTGTGACTCCAGTGTCCTTCTCAGTCTTGACGTGCTAGGCTCCCTTCCGTCCCCTAAACAGTGGAGAGGGCTCCACACTGGGGTTCTGGAGACCTAAGTTCTCCTTTTGGATCTGCTGTGAAGTAGCTCTTTGCCTTGTGGGCAAGATACATCACCTTTCTGAGGCTCAGAGCCCTCTTTGTGAAATGAGGAAGGTGAATCAGATGATTTCTAAAGCCCTTTTCAGCTTTAATAATCTGAGTCGTCTGTGACACTGTTGTAGTAGTACCGAGCCCCGTAACAGAATGCAAGATGACAGTGGAATCAGACTCATAGATAGGTGGATGAACCACTAGTGTTTACTTCTGTGTGGTATGAACTTCTGTTCTGTATGAATTGTGGCCCAAAAGGCCATCTTTCTGATCTGGGGAATTGGAGTAGTAGTGGTATTTCTGAACCACAAGTCTTATGGAGAATGTCACTAAAAAGAAGGGGTCTTAAATTCTTATTAAGATAAACTAAAATAAATGTGTTTCTAGTTTGGAAAAACAAGGAGATTGTGCCCTCAAACCATGAGTTCTTCAAGTTCATGCCAGAACCAGCTCGTGGTCTTGAAAATAGATTTCCCAGACTTACTGATATGAAGAAATTGTCCTCTTACATAGTGGACATGGGGCCCTTTGCAAATTTGCAGAATTTGTCAGTCTTCTTACTGACGAGGGAGTCTCTCCTACAACTTTTGTGTCCTAGTCACAGCAGCTTTATTGGTGGATTCCTCCCTGCATATCTTCTGCACGGAGGAATTTCTTTCATTTGTTAATGAATGTTAATGGCATTTGTGAAGTTTTAAAAAACTTACTTAGTGTTTCAGTATCGTAATAGAAAACTGGTTTTATGCAGTTATTTACTTGGTATAATGACGATCTGGTATCTTTTTTCTTACTTAAGTAATCCATGGACACATTCTCACTCTAAAAGATCCAAGTGCTACCACGTATATTAGCCAAGTGTCTCATTTCTTCATATATTTTTCTCCTCAGATTGTGTGGTGTGGTAAAGCATGTGGTGAACCCCTCAGAATGTTCTTCCCCAGAAAGATGCATCTTAGCCTACCTCTACGATCTCTATGTGTCATGTAGCCACCTCAGAAGTAAATTCGGAGACCTCTTCAGGTGGGTAGAAGAAAGTCAAAAGAATAGGAATAGGATTGTGCCTATATTTGTTTGTGTACCAAATTGTCATCCGTTTGAATAATGAAAGTTAATCCTAATTATATCTGCCAGAATTCCTATTGAATTATATCTTTCGTTGTAGCTCTAACCTCCTATTCCAAATCACTATGCGTGTTTAGCTCTGATTGCAGTTTTGATACAAGAGAAAACGTTCTGTATTTTGCAGTTGCTGTCACCTCTCTTGGAACATTGTCTCCCCACTGTTTGCATACCTACTTTCTCCCTGCGTTTGCTTCTCTGACTCCTTGAACTTCCTACTTCGCAGAGCATCTCTGACTCCCTGTCATTCTCTGCACCTTAGCACTTGTACCCGCGACAGGTAGACAGGTGCTGGAGACTCTGTACTTCCGTAATGGTGTTTGAGGAAATTTAGATGATTAAGTGTAAGTTGGGGGAGGGAAGGGGGCAGTAACAGCTGGCAGAATAAATTTGGAATCTGGAAGCAGGCAAGGAAGGAATAGTCAATTACAGTTTCCTTTGCTCCCTTGTATCTTGCATCCAGCTTGTTCCTAAATCCTGTGAACTCTGCCTTCCAGGTACATGTAGAATCTGACCACTCTTCTTTGCTTGGCAGCTACCACCGTGCTCCTCTCTTGGTTGGACCATCGTAGTGTCCTTCTAACTCGTTTCTCTGCTTGCACTCTTGACTCTCTTAAGTGTATTCTCAACATGTCTTCAGAAGTTATCCTTTTGAAACAAGAATAACTTGAAGTTTTCCAGTGGCTTCTCATATCTACTCAGAATAGAATTCAAAGTCCTTACCTAGCCTTTAGGATCTACTGGATCCAGTCCTGTCTTCCACCACTTTCTCTCTGTCCATTCTAATCACATGGACGTCCGTATTGGTCTCCCAACACTCTAAGCACACTCCCACCTTGGGGCCTTTGCACTTGCTGTCACCTGTCTCGTGATGCTCCCTCACACAGTTCGTTCAGGGCTCTATCTCCCTGACCACCGCACTGGAAATAGCCCCTCCCCCCGGTATCCGTCATTCGCTGAACTTTAGCACTTTGCCCCTCCCCATTTCATACATTATGTATTTATTTATGGTCTGGCTCCTTTCTAGAATGTAAGCTTCATGAGAGCAGAAACTTTATCTAGTTTCTTCATTGCTCTATCCCAGTACCTTGAAGAGTGTCTGGCTCATAGTAGGCACTGCAAAAACAAAAAAAAAATCTGCTTAAAGAATGATATATACCAAATCAAAAACCATGATATTTTTAATGGTATTATTGATAGGGAAAAATGTGAAAGTGTGTTCTTTATGAAATGAATTAGGTTTCAAAATAATCCCTTATGGAATGTCTGAGTGGGTCTTAGGAACCATCTTTCTCCAGAAATGTTGAAATAAATATTCTTCTATTACTTTACAGAGCGCTTTCACTTTCAGCTTCCAGTTTTCAGAGAGCTTTCTCATACAAGATTCGGTTCTTGTGACAGCCGTGTGAATTTCCCAAGGAAGCCACAGTTGGGTATATTTGACCTCTCATGCTCCTGCAGCGTGGTGAAGCATGTTTAATGAGTTAATTCAGGTAATGCACACTGGCTGTGTGGAGATTCAGGAGACCAGCCATGAACTGAGGGGCTACTTAGCATCAGCACCCTTCACAAGGGGTTACCCGTCTAAAATTTCCTGGATTAAGCTATGGAAGAGAACTGCGTTTCTCTCAGGAAACCTTCAAGTCAGGCATTATTTGTAGCTTGGGATTACGAAAAATGGTCAAACGAAAGCTAGATATGCAGAGACTTCTATTTGTATACTAATAGACCAATTTTAATGATTAGATCAGAAACATCATCTATAAAGTTGTGTAAGAATCATATTTGGAGGAAGTAGAGCATTAATCACGTCTGCTTCTGATTATTCACGTCTGAGCTGCTGCTTTGTGCCAGGCACTATGGCGGGTTATTTCCATCAAGATCTTTAATCCTCCCAACAACCCCGGGAAGTAGAAATGATTTTTCCTATCAACAAATGACTGTTCCTCATTATAAGTTAATAAATGATAAAGCCTGGATTTGAACATAAGTCATTTTGGCCTCAAGGTGGTGTTGCTTTCATTACTGTATCAGTTTTTTCTTATACATGCAAGTTTCAGAAGGAAAATGTCTGAGTTTTTGTTTGTGTGGTTTGGGTTTGGGGTTTTTTAAACTCCATATACGCCTGCAACAGGGAGTGCTAAGAATTTGAGAGTGACCTAGATGGCAGCTAACATTTCACTAAAACCTAGAGCTCAACTGGAAAGAGTGTAATAAGTGAAATATGAAGCCTAGAAATGAAGGGACACGAGACTTCACCATGAACCACAGAGTTCAGAAGAACTGCCAGAGGAGGTAGGAGGGCATCAACTTGAGAGCAGTCTCTATACTAACCGAAAAGTGAGGCTGACTCTTATAAAAATTAGGAAAGAAAAGCAGAATTCTTCTGGTTTCCAAAGACAGACAGGGGTAGATTGTTAGAATTAAATGGAAAGTTGGATAAAAAGAGTTGCTGCTTTGCTATTCGCAGAACTCTGTTTCCTTAAAGACTCCGAGTATTGGGTGGTGGAGGAAACCAGGGACGTGGTATTAGGGAGGGAACCGGCAGAGAGCAAAATTTGTTTTTGTTTCATTTTTAGTGGGAAAATGAAACAAATTAAGAACTATTGCTAAGTGAGAATATATGCAGCCTGGCAGGGTTAAGACAGGGAAAAGGGAGATTCTTAAAAACACTGGGGACTGTATAATTCTGTCATTTTGAATAGGTCATGACTTCAGATTGCAAGCTTGTATCCTTCAGCAACCCCTGACAAGTTTTTATATAAGTTGTAGGCGAAGAAAAAGGGTGTAGAAGATTGTACTTGCTGCCACTTAGTGGGTGGCTCTAGTCCTCTCCCTTGGCCCAGTGCTTCCATGCATATTTGGTACTTAGTTTTACCTGGGACTGCTTTTTTTTTTTTTTTTTGCGGTACATGGACCTCTCACTGCTGTGGCCTCTCCCGTTGTGGAGCACAGGCTCCGGACGCGCAGGCTCAGCAGCCATGGCTCACGGGCCCAGCCGCTCCGCGGCATGTGGGATCTTCCCGGACCGGGGCACGAACCCGTGTCCGCTGCATCGGCAGGCGGACTCTCAACCACTGCGCCACCAGGGAAGCCCTGGGACTGCTTTTTAAGCATACAGATTCAGTACACCTGCAGTGAGGCCCAGGAGTCTTTTATTTTTAACAGATGCCCCAGAGGTGATTCTGAAGGAGGAAGTCTAAAGTCACTTTTTGGTAAACACTGAACTGAACAATCTCAGTTTTCTTAAAGCAGTTGTCAATGTTAACAGCTTAGGGTGAAGAATCTATATGTCTTTTCATTTTTGAGGAAATCATTCCTGGCTACTGTTTATGTAGGCGCATGAGACTAAGACATGTGTCGCCTTGATCACAAATAAATTTGCTGCCAAAACTTAATCTAAAAGGAAAAGAGTGTCTGCTGCTTAAAAGAGCTGTTGAATAGAGAAGGTGAATTGTGGCTTATGGATTTGTTATCCACAGCAATTGGGCTAGAATAGCGAAGTGTACATGGAATCTGAGCTTTGAAATCAGGTCATCCTTCAGCCTCATCTGCAGAGCAGGGTTAGAGGGGATGCTTTCTAAGTCCCTTTATAAATTTATAATATTCTGCATTTTCTTCAGATGTAACTCTGAATGTGGTAGACCAGGCTCTTAAAAAACTCTAGATACTGCTGACAAGTACAGTGTGATAAAGTTTTAGGAACAATATAATAGTTTCTGTACTCTCATAGAATGTATGTATTCCCCATATCCCCCTACTAGAATTTAAGCTCCTTGAAGGCAGGAAGTGAGCCTCTCCAGAGTAGCCACGGCACACGAACCCCCCGGATACTTTGTACCGAGAGGAATCGCTTTACAGGATGAATGATTAGGACTAAAACACCAAGTTGTTCCTGATGTGTAATCCAGTCCATTTTTTTTATTCTTAAGTAATAGCACTTTCCAACCACTGTTCAGACACAGTTGTTGGAAGCCATAGTAGATTCTTTTATTTTTTAAAGCATGTAAAATGTAGAAAAGACTTAGACAATAATCAAGATTAGTACCCAGATGTCTTATTCTTGTTTTGTTCTTCCACCCATTCAGTAACTATTGAACTAGCACATTCCAAGCACTGTGTCCGGTGCCGATTATTAGGAAGAACCCATAATGCGAACCTTCTCTAGGAATACATTACAGCTGCCATTTAATCTGTCCTTAAATGAAATACCTTTCTAGTTATTTTAGTTTTGTTTTGTCTTTTAACTCTTCTTCTTGTAACCTCAGTAGTGCCTGTTCAAAAGTAAAGCAAACCATATATAATAATGTGATTCCTGCAAATTCTAACTTGCGATGGGATCCAGACTTCATGATGGATTTTATTGAGAATCCCTCAGCCCGTAGCATCAACTACTCAATGCTGGGCAAGATCCTTAGTGACAATGCGGCCAATCGCTACAGCTTCGTCTGCAACACACTCATGAATGTATGTATGGGCCATCAGGATGCTGGAAGGTGAGCTGGGATTCACGTTTAACCACACAGTTGTTGCATGGCTGCTCCTTTAAAATTAAGGGCTTTAATAATTGCCTAAGCAGACATTGGCTTTTGTTTGTTTGTTTTTAAATCTTATTGTATTCCTGCATTTGCTTCTCTATTCCATGATTTTCTTAACCTGGCTTATTGATCTGGTGTGAGCTGCTCTAGATATAATCTGTACGTTATCTGGTATGTTTTCAAAAGCATAACAAAAATACAAATGAAAAAGACAGATTTTGAAAACACTGGATTTAGACTGCCCTTTTAATTTTTCTGGTGCCCTTACAAATGTGAATTTACAGGTCAGATTTGTTCACAGAACTAAAAATATGTTAGCTGGCATCTATACTGGTTACTGTCTGTTGCTCAACAGCATTAAATATTGGCTTGCTCAAAAAGTTCGTTCGGTTTTAAGTAAAGATAAAAGGTACATTTTTCATTTGCTCCCAGAACTTTATTGAACAATGTATTCATTAACTGAGTGAAGTTTTTGGCCAAGCCAATAGAAACCATTTGAAGACATTTCCTTTCCCTTCTGCTCCAGGTTCTACTAGGTTATTTGACAAGTGGATTTTTATTATATCCTTGAATCTAAGAAATGAACGCCATGTTTGATGATATTGAGACTGTGTGTTCATTAAGTTTATCGTATGTGAGTATTTCTCTTCTGTTACTTTCTTCTCTATTCTTTTTCTTCTTTCTAGGATTAATGACATAGCCAATTTCTCCTCTGAGCTGACGGCCTGCTGCACCGTTCTCAGTTCAGAATGGCTGGGAGTCCTGAAGGCTCTTTGTTGTTCTTCAAACCACGTCTGGGGGTTTAATGATGTACTTTGCACTGTAGATGTAAGTTTTCTTTTTCATTTAAAAACTCAACTGTGCAATTAAATACTTAGCTAGTAATTTTTTTTAGCTGACTCAGCTATTAACTGAAATGTTGTCAATTATTTTGTGTTTCTCTCCCTGAAAGCAATAAAGCAGAATGTGGTTGCCAAGAATAAATAAAGGGGAGAAATCAAAATAAAATAGAGTGGAGATGCCAAGAGTTTCCTTGTTGTTAGCTGAGATTTCTTCCGTATGGTCTCCTCAGAGTGGTTTGTTCATAGTTTTTACCCAGTGCCTTGGGTTCCTCGTGGCATAGGACATAATTTAACTAAAGCAGTTTACATTCTGAGGACCACCAGTTTGTTTTCTCAGAATGAAAAAAAAAAAAACATCTGAGAGTATAGGTTCTGTTGTGTGGGATCAGGACATCCAGGCTCAGATTCAGAGGGGCGTCCGGTCTTTCTTAGTGATAGTGTCTGGAAGCTTATGAAGCGATATCCTTTATGGATCACAGATATCCTCAGAGAGCATGTTGCATCCATGGTGTGTGAATTTCTTAAAAATCCATCTGGGTTCTTTATTTCTGCCTATCACTTCCATCATCTCTTGGAGTAATTTGTATTGCATATTAGTATATCTCATGTATAGAAGAACTTTATACATTTTAAAAACTGGCTCCCCGTTGAAGGTTGATTTCCTAGTTCTGGTATCTGAAGACCAGGTGGGTAATCCTTCTCCATTCTGTGGGCACCTAACACGTAAAACTCATATCTGTGACCTGCTCTTCCAGACAGAAGAAGACCCAAATATTTATCTTTAACGCAGTTCCTTAATCTCTCGGTTGTTTTTTGTTTCACTTTACCTCTGCTTGTTCCCTCATTTGTAAAGTTGGAATTAATAATAGTATGAACCTCACAGTGGGGTGCCCTTAAATGAGGTGATCTTTGTAAATCCCTAACCATAGTCACTGGCATACAGGACAACTTAATGTGGAGGCTGCTGTTACAGCTGTTTTTCTTATTATTTTCTGTCAAAGTCTTGTGAGATCTGTGAAGGGTAGAGGTTTCCACCCTGAATGAATTAATTTTCCTCCCCTTTCTCCTCTTTCATTCTCTGTCTCACTCACCTTCACTCTTCTTTAAATTTAGGAGTCGGGTGAGAATTTTCAAAGTTGTTTTTAAAACTGACTTAATTAACAAAATCGTTATTGGTTATTCCCAAAAGGGACTCTAAAACATTAATAAGGCTTGTTTTTCAACTAGGGGAACCTCCTTGTTTTCTGTTGCTTCCTATTGGTCTTACCCTGCAACGCTAGATTATACTGCATTCTGCTAAAAAGCCTTATTTATGCTGCATCTTTTAGGGATTTCTTGATTTTGCTGTTTTATTGTTTTGTTTCTCAGTTACATGTGCTCAAGCTAAAGCTTAGTATCTTCTTAAAGCATTGGGTGTGTGGGTAGACCTCATTCTTTGTCTTATAAAGTAGAAGGAGGCCTAGAGGGTAATGATTGTAAATCATTTCACTCTGCCGGTTCATTTGCGGATTTGAGATCTTATTCGTATTGCCTACATTCTCTTAGATATTAATCTTAGATGTTACTTAAAAGGGTGTTAGGTATTAAAACGTGTCAATGTTTTTCTTGAAGGTGAGTGACCTTTCATTCCATGATTCATTAGCTACTTTCATTGCTATTCTGATAGCACGACAGTGTTTCTCCCTGGAGGACGTCGTGCAGCACGTCGCTCTTCCCTCTCTCCTAGCCGCAGGTAAGGCTGCATCCAAGAACGGCGTTGGTTATTTCATTGTTGTCTTGGTGCAGTGGTTTCTAACTGTTAAAAGGCGGTGAAAAAGTAGAATTTAAGGGAACATGCATTGGGCAGTGATATGGCATCAAGGTAGAGATGGTAGAATTTATAACAGTTATTCCAAACAAAGTCACATGGGTCCCAGTGGAAGAGGTTGGAAATGGCACTCTCAGTACTTGTTTTTAAGGAAGGATTCAGGTTTCTCAGAAAAGCATAGACAGTGTCTTACTTTTTACCGTAAGGAGCATTTATTTAAATTATTCCAGAAAATTTAGCATAATAGAAATGTGGAAGACGTGTTCTTGAATATGTTAGAAAACTTGCTTTTAAAATCCCTCTCTCCTAGCTTGTGGAGATGCAGACGCGGAGCCTGGGGCGAGAATGACATGCCGACTCCTACTTCATCTCTTCCGAGCTCCCCAGGCCTGCCTATTACCTCAGGCAACCGGTGAGCTGACAGCTGAAATATCTCTGATGACGCTTTCATTTGGAAGGCATATGCTTAAATTGACCAAGTAGGCTGTCCGTTCTGTAGTTTCCTTCCTGATTTTGGTGGGCTTGCTTTGAGGCGATGAAGGCATGGGGTATGGCCATTGAGAGGGCTGTTAGCACCTTTCATGTAGGTGATATCGGGATGTATTGAGAAACTCACATCAAGAGTTAATAAACAATAAAAATGCCTCTTCTCCTCAGCCAAGCCAAGCTGGTGGGCAGCATGACCCTCCAACATACTGTGTGTGTTGCTAATGAAACACACCATAGCGGCTTAGGGCAATGGTGATGCATTTATTCTTTTACTAAGGTGAAAGGAATAAGGTAAGAATTCTAGGGGTATTACTGCATTCTGTTCCTAAAGATCATTTCCGCGCGCGCACGCACGCGCGCGCGTGTGTGTGTGTGTGTGTGTGTGTGTGTGTGTGACAGCAGGAGTGGATAAAAGTCCTCCTAATTTTTTGGATACATCTCTCTAAAGAGCAACACCATTGTCTTAATATTTAAAAGGAAAAGGTTAAGTAAGGAATACTGTCAGTGTTTCTTAGTGAATCCCTGAAGCATCAATTAAAGCTAGCTAATAGCAATTAAGCGCCCACAGTCTGACAATGAAAGGCTCTGCTGACTGTAAATGGTTACAAAAGATGGTTAATGATGGTGATGAGACTATTAAAGGTTTGTTGTTTTCCTCATAGGCAAACCTTTCCCCGGAATAAGATCGTCCTGTGATAGACACCTCTTAGCCGCTGCTCACAACAGCATTGAAGTGGGAGCGGTGTTTGCTGTCTTAAAAGCAATTATGATGCTTGGTAAGACTATCCTGGCACTCAGCTTGGTTAATCACCAGAAACTGAGACAAAATAATTTGTATTCAGGTTTAACTCTAATTAATATTATTAGAAACATATTCTTGTTTGTTTGTTCTCCTGGAAAAATTAGTTGGCATTTTCCAAGTTCATGTTCAGTTGGCCTCGGAGGAGTCTGTCCCTTATCTACAATTTTGGGGGAATTTAAATATAATACTTTTTTTGTGGCATTTTAACTGCAGGATGTCTCATTCTGATGTACTGTAGATCCTTAGACCCACAGGGTTGTTTTGACTTCATTTGTTGGCAGAAGTCACACTTTGTGATGGACACAGTTGATTTGGTAATCTACCTACAGGTTTAAATTTCATATTATATTCTAGGACTAGAACAACCAGAAAATTTGGGTTTTAATCTTAGTTATTCTGCTTCCACTGTGACCCTAGACAAGTTTATGTCCATCTGCCTTATTAGTTTTTTCATGAATGAGGTGATAATTGCAATGATATTGATACTGTTGATAAATCAATATTGGATATCACACTTTTGTTTTCATTTAATTTGTAATGTCCAAGACATCCTTATATCTTTATTGATATATATTCTCCAGGAGTAGTAGTATTGTCTTTTCTGTTCATTTACGGTACAATACCTTAAGACATTTTTATGCTATAAATCATTTAGGATTTGAAAGATTAGGAAGTCTTGAATTCACACTGCCTAATTTCAACTTTGGGCACCCTCTTATGTTCTTGACTAAACAAAAGTTGTCTCTAATGTTCCAAGGGAGCGTCCTTTGACTGAAACTAAATTTACTGAGTGGATAGGAATTGTTTTAGATGAGTCTTAAACATGTTTTAGAATATACCCTGACCCTTTATACTCCTGCTTGAGAAGTGTTATTCGGTGATGATGAGGAAGCATAACAGGGTTTTCATAAAACAAACTACTAAAAGTTCGCCTCAGCGCGCACACACACACACACACACACACACACACACATTCCTTTTGCAATGCCCATGGGTTTTGTAGTAGAAAGGGAAAGGTAGAGCCACACGGAGGGCCACACCCTCTCCTCTGAGCTTGTAATATTGTACAGCCAACATTAAATGCTCATTTCAGTCTTATTGCTCTACTCTGATTACGTTTGAAAGGAAAGCTGGCTGGTCAGTTCTATTTAATAAATATATGTACATACCATAAAGTCAGGGACTCACATTTTTGCTGTGGTATCTCTAATGCCCATGAGAGAAACTAAAGAGTAGGTTTTCCATACACTAATGTTGGAAGTGTGAATGCATAAGTGATAGACATTTTAATGGCAGAAACCAAGACGCGTCCCATCTAGACATTATCCCCTGGATTTGTAGAACTGGTCTAATCCCAAGTACAATTTGCCAACCTCTTTAAATATCCAGATAACCATATTTTAATCTCAGTGCATAATCACCTGTTTATTTTTCTTTGATTGCCTTTCCTTGACCTTTCTAATTGGCCCCAGTCCTTGGTAGATTTTACAGCTTCCTAAGCCATGGAGGGTTCTTCAGGTCTGAGAAGTCAGGATCAGGCTAGTTGAATGTCAGCAGACCCTTGGACCACGCAGTCCCTGAACACTGTGTTTGTTCTATTGTCTCTACCATTACAGAAGGTTCTGGCACAGCCTTCCAGACCTTCTCTGTCATCCTAACATCTAAACTGAATGAGGATCTCCTAGACTAGGACTGGCAGAGGTGTTTGTTTCTTTGTTTTGTTTTTGCAGTTTTATCTACCTCACCATGTCGTTCTCAATGTTCTCTCAGGTCCTATCCACTAGGATCTATTTCGAGTTAGGGAGATAGGGTTGTTTTATAGAATTTGGTTTCTAATTTCTGTAGTGGTTTACCTCAAGGTGCGGAAATAGTTGTTTATACACCTAAGGTTGGAAAAAACATGCTAAATGTTGGTACATGTAGAATTTGGTCTTTGTTTCAGCGCCTGAAGAGCTCTGTTGAATTAAATAAACGTCTGTGAGTGGAGTGAACTTGGTGCTTTTTTGTATGAGTATTTGAATGAGAAATGTATAATACGTAATAAGATATTGATGAGTTGAAATGTATTATTTATTCCTCCCCTCCGCTTATGATTTTATAAGCAAATATTCACTAAGCAATTCTGATTTTCTGAAATTTTTTTAGCAGAGTCAAAACATTTTCTTGGTTGACCTGTGGGTTTTAAAAGGCTTTTTGCACTGACCCGGCCTTGGTTTCACTTACAGTGAAGCCGTGAGGGCCTCATCTAAACTCATTTGTTGGTTCCAGGAATTTTTCCTGTTCAACGCTTATGATCCTGTGGGTAAACAGGCAAGGGTTTGGAGGCTCTGTTGTCATTTGGCAATCTTTATCACCAAATTATATTAATTTCTCACTTTTAAAATATGACAATTACTTGTCTTTCATGGCTAGAGAAGATTTCTTATTTCCAGCTATTCAACCATTCTGCTCAGTTCCCCTCCCCGGCCCCAGAACCTTGTAATGAGGAAAACACTTTCCTGAGCTTCGTTTTATTGAGTGTATTAGAGGTTGATCAGGTGAGGTTTTCTAATTTGGATGTTTACAGAGAGGAAAGTGAAAGACATGGGTTATTCAATGAATGCCCTGTTTTCCAGGGCTTCCTTAGTATGCATTGCCCTTTTCCATTCCCAGGGAAATAAATCTCTCTTGTCGAGAAGTTGCTAGTAAGGTGGGCTAAGGCAAAACTTTTCTCTTGACCTATGGATAGAAAATAAGTCATTGTAAGAGAAGAAATGGAAAAGGGACATCTAGAAGGGTGAGTAACCCATTTTTTCCTTGTCTATAAGTCAAATGAATTTGAATACCATTCATGCTTGAAATATCGGTGAAATCAATGTTCTGTGATTATTAAGTGTGATTCATAATGGCCTTTCCAAGTTTGGTGAAAACATACTTAATTCTGTAAACGAAATAAAGAATGAGTCTTGAACATGTTTTTTTTGTTTGTTTGGTTGGTTGGTTTTTTTCCCCATGTCCGATGAAACTTCTCAGGGTTCTAGCATTTACTCTCTCAATCCCTTCTCTCTGTTGCTGAACAACTGACTATGCAATGATGATCCCATTCATATATTTTAAATCCCTGAATGCTTGCCTCATTTATTTCCCAAATATTTGGCAATATCTTGAACGTCTGTGATTTTGCTTTTGTGATTCTGTTATTTAGGAGATGCCAAAATTGGCAGTAACAATGTCGGCTCTTTAAAGAATGACGACTTCACCGTGAGGGGTTTACGACGTGACGGAAGTGCTGATGATATCTGGACCGCCTCACAAAATTCAAAATCCTGTGGGAAAAGCATCTCCATAGAAACTGCCAATTTAAGGGAATATGCCAGATATGTACTGAGGACTATCTGTCAACAGGTATTCTTCAGATTTAATTTGCCTTTAACTTTGAGTATGTAACTGTTCTTTGGAGAGAAATGCCCAATATTGTAGGAAACTTGTACATAGGTGGTCCTCTTTTTCCCGCCAACTTTATTTTGAAATCATTTCAAATTTGCTGAAAAGTGGTAATAATTATAAAGAACTCTAGTATGCCCTTTATACGGATTCAGTCATTGTTTACATTCCACCACATTTGCTTCATAATTCTATTTGTGTGTGTGAATGTGGCCTCGTATACTTTTTAATGTTTTTCTTTTTACTGAGCCATTTGAGAGTAGATGGCATGCATTATTCTTCTTTACTTTTTAATATTACAGCATTTATTAACATAACCAAACTACAGTTATCAAAAGTAAGGAGGTTTCGCATTGGCATGGTAATTTTTTCTCACCTATAGGCCACATTCCAGTTTTGTCAGTTGTCCCAGTATTGGCTTTGTCTGAAGTTTCCTGTAGATTAGCTTCAGATTATGCTTTCCTGGCCAGGATACTGTAGAAGTATGTTATGTTCTTTCCTCTCAGGTAATCACATCTGAAGGCACATGAGGTTCATTTGCACCTCACTGGAGATGTTAATTTTGATCAAGTTGTCTCCATTGTATGGTTGTTTGATTTTTCTATTGTATAGTTATTATTTTTTCCCTTGCAATTAATAAACAGTTTTGGGGAGACACTCCGAGACAGTGCAAGTTTTCTGTTCCTCATCATTCTTCCCCACCTCACATATAGCATCCATTCTGATTCTTGTCCACACCAGTCTTTACTACAATGGTTGCAAAATGGCTTTTCCCAACTCTTCCACTCCCTCCACATTGATCAGTTTGCATTCTACTCTAGGAAGAGCCTACCCTTTTCCTCCCTCCCTCCCTTCCTTCCACCCATTCATTTTTTTTTCATATATGCTATAATATACTGTCCTCAGTTATTTTCATGTTCAAATTATCCCACATTTGTCCAGTGTGAATCAATCTTTTCATGCTGACTCTTGTGTTATTTTGACACGTCTCTCTCTCTCTTTTTTTTTTTTTTTTTTTTTTAAATAACGAGTATTTTCTTACTTTCTGACCTATCTTATACTTCCCTGCCCCAGACCTGGAATTACTCATTCCTTCATGGAACCCTGGTTCCATTTAGTAGAGGACGGTATTTAGAAACCAAGATCCGAGCACTACGTGTGCTTGTTGCTATGCGCAATGTGTGTTCATTGCTTCTAGGCCCTTTCAGCAGACAGATCTAGGGGGAAAAGAACATCCATGTACGTAAATGTGTGTGTGTATAATCATGAGTTTATACCGATACCTCCAATTCCAATCAAACTGCACAAATTTTTGTTTGCATTCCCTCATTCCATATTAATACCGCCTTCTTCCACAGTAAGAACCCTGGCTACCAATAACATCAACCATTTACTCATTGGTTGAATTCTACAAAACACCTGAAGTAGCTTCAGAATTACTACCACTATACCACTATGAAAAACCAGCCTACTAAAAGGAGTTGAGGATTTGTTTGTAGCTCTTTTTTCCCTAAGCGTGGACAGTATTATGTTAAAAAGTTATTTGACCTTTCTCTTTCAGCATGGATATGTTATTCACTTGAAATAGAGTTGATTTCATTTGGTTTTGTTTGTGTTCAGTTTAGATTTCTTTTTCTATCCTAGCTCTGTCTTTAGAGTAACGTACTTCCAAAGGTCAAGGAGCAATAGTGTGTATTCAGAGAGATGTACATCTCCCTCCCTCATCCTTTCTACCCTGGGTTCCTCCCTGCCCTAGGTGATCAATTTCATTATTTCTGGTTTTTCTTTCCATTTTGTATTAAATTCTCCTTCCTTCTATAAAAAGGCCTACCATATATACTCTTTTTCACTTTGCTATAGATATAATGTTGACAGGGTCATGTTTTTCTTAAGGTATACTGTAACCATGGTAAAAGTTAGCTACTAGTCATATAGATGTTGAGAGGGTACTGAGCTGTGCGTTGGTTTCTAACTGTGGGTACACATTGGAGTCACCTGGAGAGTTTAAAAAATATTTTGATGCTTAACAAATTGCTGATGTCTGGGTAGCATTACCTGAGATTGATTTCATTGCTCTGATATGGGGCCTGGGTTTGGAAGTTTAACAAACTCCCCAGGTGATTTTAACGGACAGCCAGCATTGAGCCACTGAGGAGGTGGTTAAGAAACAGGTTTCCTCAGAAACGTATCTGGGTTCAAGTTTGGCTCTAGTACTTCTGAAGATTTCTTACCCCATCTCGTACAAGAACTTGCCTTTGAAAAAATGATGAAGAAAAGCTGTTTAAAAGAATTTTGATTTGGTGGAAACTCCCCAGAGGTCCATTAGCCGTATGCATCAATAGCCTTAAATGTTTGCTATCCCCCTTGACCCAGCAATTGCACTTCCGTGAAATTATCCTAAGAAAATAATTGTACAGAGAATACACGTGCACAAATATTTATTTACAATGGTAACATTATTCATAATGATATCAAAAAAGGAAGACAATTTTCTAAATGTTATACTATGTCCTATCTATTAGTGGAATATATTATAGTGCATTCCATAAAAATGAAGAATACATATTAAAATATAGAATCACTCCTGTTATATAGCAAGTAAAAAAAGTGATTACAGAACATTACTTAGAGCAAGGCCTCATTCTCCGACTGAAAACACATACCAGTATTTTCTTTATTTAGCCTTTTCTGCCCCTGCTTTATTTTTTTGCATATTTCTTTTTTTGCATTCCTTTTTAAAAACTTTCTGTAACCAAGATTCTACTTTGTATTTTTAAGAAGTCAAAATACTAGAAAATTTGCTTGTAAGCCTTTTCCCTCCCACTTTTTCCATCTAATATTTTTTAAATTGGAAGATTCCTGTCCGCTTTCTGTTGTGCGCCGTGAGTTTAGTACATATTACGTATACATATTGATGAAAGTCTCTGCCTGTCAATATAACTGCTGCATTATTTTTAGGAATGGGTAGGAGAGCATTGCTTAAAAGAACCTGAAAGGTTATGCACAGACAAAGAACTTATTTTGGACCCTGTGCTCTCAAATATGCAAGCACAGAAATTATTGCAACTGATCTGTTATCCTCATGGCATTAAAGAATGTACAGAGGGGGACAACCTACAAAGACAGCACATTAAACGCATTCTTCAGGTGAGTGATAATAGTGTGAAGATTGTGTTTTTGTCATTTGACACATTCTTTGTGTTTATAGCAAGAGTTACTCTGCCTCTTTTTTTTTTTTTTTATTAGGATTTGAAAAATTGGCATTTTTATTCCCCCAATTTTCTGTTTTGTGTAATTGCCACACTTTATTACTGGGTAGTACAGATACTGCAAATTGTGTATAACCATTATATAAATATTGATATGTTAAGTCAGTACTGTGTTTACGTGAGAAATAAGCTTTGTAGAGGGACTGTCTTAAGTATGTTATTAAAAAAATATCGAAATCATTTTTTTATGTGGTTGGTGAGATAGATTTCGGGAGAAGAAATGTTTGTCTGATTCATTTACAGTGCCTAGCAGAGTAAGGCACATTATTTTAATGTTCCTATTTATTTCTTTGTGTTTATAATGAGCATATGTAATAGACTTGGAAGCCTTCTGATTCATATAAGTCCCTTTATTGTGTGTGATCATTCCTCTGTTTCTTGAGAAAGAGACTAGTGCAAGGAATTATTATGTTTTAAAACACGTTTGATATTCTAATGTGTTAACTCCATTTTCCCCAGAATCTTGAGCAGTGGACCCTGAGGCAGTCCTGGCTGGAACTTCAGTTAATGATCAAACAGTGCTTGAAGGACCCTGTGAGTATATATTGAAAGCGTGTATGTGTATAAAATTTTATGAAAAACAAAACCACGTTGGTGTTTGAGGATAAAGTAACACACACGCGTGCTGGTTTTCTCACGTCTGACTCCAGGGCTCTGGTTCGGTGGCCGAAATGAACAACCTACTGGACAATATTGCCAAGGCAACAATAGAGGTATTCCAGCAGTCAGCCGACCTGAACAATAACTCTTCTAATTCGGGTATGGGCCTCTTCAACCCAAACGGGATTGGAAGTACCGATACGAGTAGCACAAGACAGAATGGAATAAAGACATTTCTAAGGTATTTTTTTCTGTGGTTTTATGAGGCTATCATTAATTTTTCACACGTAACCGTACATTTTATTCTCATAATGCAGTTATTTTTTTCATAAAGCTGCAGGATTGTGAAGAAAATAATTACTTGTAAGTGTCCATTATCACTATTTAATATGTTAAAGGGCCATGCTGCTGGGGTGGGTGACATCTTAGTGTTCTAAATATTAGGTTGACCGGGCCCCGACTCCTTGGAACCACAGATGACATTCAGGACAGAAGAATTTCTCTAGTGTGCCCTGAGGCTGCTCTATTCCATGGTATTCCTCATATGTTTATTCCTAATAAACACTCTTTCTGCCATCTTTATTAATTGGCAGTTTTGCTCAAATGATAATCACAAAAGGCAGATAGACCTGTATTTCATCATTTAGGTGTAAAGTATAACTAGTGAATTTTGAACCTTTAAAACTTGGTTATTTACATACTTAAACATAATCAGAACATTTCATATCATGACAGAGGAGTATATCTCTTGTTAGACAAAAGGACTGTTACTGCTCAGAGAGCCAGAATCATAGAAAAACACTTTTCTAGATTTAAAAAAAAAGTTTAGTTATAGTATCCCCTCAGAACCCCACCTTTTATTGCTTTCCATAAGCATGACTGAAAAGTGTGTGCAAATATCTGGTATTTGGCAAGAGGAAAGATAGTATAGGAGTAAAAGGGGGAATGTTAGAATAATCTGTGTCTTGTGCATAAAAGGTATGCTCTGGAGTTTCTGGTAGAACCGTGAGAGCAGGGAAAAAGGATGCCTCCTTGGGTATAACATCTTTTTCTGATTTTAGTTCCTCTGAACGCAGGGGCGTGTGGCTGGTAGCCCCCCTAATTGCTAGGCTGCCGACTTCTGTGCAGGGAAGAGTGTTGAAAGCTGCTGGGGAGGAGCTGGAGAAGGGACAGCACTTGGGTTCTTCTTCAAAAAAGGAAAGAGACAGACAAAAACAGAAAAGGTACGTCTGGAAGATGTGTTTCTGTGTGAGAATCTAAAGGACAGTCGAGAAAATCCAATATTCTACAGATACACAGGCTCACTGTACTCAGAGTCCATTGAAATTTCATCTTTATATGGAACTGAGACATTCTGTTAGGCAAATCTCTGCTCCTCAAAGATCCCAGATCATAATATTTAGTGCACTAGCTCTCAATTCTGCCTGTGTACCCTAATCACTGCTACACTATTAAAAATACTGACTTCAGACCTGCTGAATCAAATCTGGATATCCACTTGGTCCCTGTATCCAACAGTTCTTTTGTTGTTGTTGCTTTTCTTGTTATATTCAGGTACTTATGCTTCAATTTCATAGAATAATTTATGATTCTGCCATGCTGGACCCTGAAACAGTTACTAATCTTTTTAACATTTAGGACTCTTGTTCTAGACTAGATATTAACTTACAAGCCTCCAAGTTGAATGTTTTTTAAATTTTATGCCCTAGAAAAGGTGTCAAGTAATTTTATTGGAAAACTGACCATGTTACTGAGAAGGAACATAAGCTCACTCTGATGTGAAACCGTGATGAATTTAGTGCCCCGGGAGTAAAAGGAAATTCCTGACATTGGAAAACAAAACTTCTGAACATACAGGTTTCTTGCCCCCTAATCAGTAATATTTTTTAGCAGCTGCCATTTACTGAGCCCTTATGAAATGCCAACCTCTGTAAAAAACTCATTATACACATACGTGAACATCTCACAGCAATCATATGTGATAGGTGCTCTCATTATATCCTTTTTAAACGATGAAGAAACAGAGGCACTGAAAGGTTAAGTAAATTTCTCAAAGACACACAGCTAAGGAGGTGTAAAGCTGGGGTTGACACCCAGGTGGTCTGGCCTCTGAGTCTGCGCTCTCCTTTCTTAACTGAAGTATCGATACCTTCTGGTGTTGACCTAGCTTTGCGTGTATGCTGTTGGGTTGTTTTGTCATCTTTGCCAGTATTTATTAATCAACCAGATGACTCAGTTTTAATTCTCAAAGTCGATTTGCTAATGGGTGATGGCATGTCATTGCCACACTTCCCACAGGGGGCAGAGACGGTGTGTCAGAGTTTGAAGATGGCTCTTCCCAAGTGAGTCTCTCTCAGCTCTGCCGGTGTAAGACGAAGCAGATTGAAATATTTTGACCTCGATCTCATTTTAAGAAATTTTCCTTTCCGGTGTGGCAAAGTTAGTTGGTCAGTATGCTTTGTCAGCTGTTCCTGGTCATGGAAGAAATACTACTAAAATGACAATTTAAAATGGATTTTTTTATCAGATGTCTTAAAACCACTTTACAAGTCAAGCCTGTGGGATGTGGCAGAGCTGTGCACTAGCTCACTAGCAAGCGTTCTGGTTTTGGAGTCCTCAGACCTCAGTGTGCATCTTACTTAGCTCTCCCCATTCCCAGCTATTTGGTCTTGAGAAATGTGCTGAAAAACAAAGCAAGCAGAACAATTGTATAGGCCTATTTCCTGGACCCTAAAATATGAATATTGTGTAAGAGAAGTTTAAAAATTTTTCATTTCATTCTGTGTATAAAGTGATATTCCTCCTGGTGTGTACCTTTAAATTCAGTTTACTGATGGAAACTACACATTCTCTTCTCCCTGCACCCCCCGACACGCTCGTATGCAGCACGAATTAATGCTAGTTTGCGAATTCCTTCGAGGGCAAGAGAACATACTAAATTATTTAGAAGTATTCCAGTGACTTTTAACCATATTAGTTAGAGATGTGATTTAACTTTTCAAGTGATCCTGGCTATTTACTACTCCCCTCCCTTTTGTAACAGTAAAATAAATAAGAGCCAATAACCCGAGGGCAAGACATCAGTGCTGCACATGAAGTAATCCTTTCTTTCTAACTAGATCTGCTGTTATTACTTCCTTTGTAGTATGTCTCTTTTGAGTCAGCAACCATTCCTCTCCCTGGTCCTTACCTGCCTTAAGGGACAAGATGAACAACGAGAAGGCCTCCTAACATCTCTGCAGAATCAAGTTAACCAGGTAAAGTACAGTAGAATATTGAGCCAGGCAGGTATTTTCCTAATGGCATTCATTTGTTTTCCTTTCAAATACTGAGCTTAAACTCAAATACTGCCCTTAAAATAAGGGCACAACATGTTTTGATTAGAAGCAGGAAAACACCGTCCATGCCCCCGTTCTCCTACGTGGCACTCTAGTCACCATGAGATTAACAATAGTATAATATTAATTACGTGTTGGGTGAATGTCTGTAGACTATAAAAGTAACGTTTTGCAGATTGCACATAATTTTGTCATATCTGCTCCTCTCCTGACCCTGCCTCATGGGAGAGGTCCTGGAGCAATCTGTGTTGCAGGGGACGTGGCAGTACGACAAAAGGGACCTCTCTCCACTTCCTCTGCTGGGCTTCCATGTAGCGGGCAGGGTCTCAGCTTGAGCTATGTAGGTTCAGAAACTCAATTTTACTGCGAGAGCCAGACTGATGCTGGTCAAGTGCACAAGATACTCATTTATAAATCAGAAGGCATTTTGGTTCATTTACAAAGACTTTGCCTTTCCACCAATCACAGTTCTCCTGGTCACTATTCAGAGCACTTATATTCTGTGTACCGCAAGGAAACTGAGTGATCAAAGTGGAATTAGAAAGTGTAGAATGGAGCAGAGTGGGTAGATTTGGTTATATGGGATGTTTTATCCTGCGGTAGCACCTAATGGAGACCTCCCGTGGGGCTGTGATTCTGTGACACCGTGTCTTCTTGTACGGTACTAGATGAACATGAACAAGACACTTAACTCATTTGGTCCCCTTGTCATCCGCTCCCTTTTGGATATGTGAGACTTATTCTCTAGACAGCAGCCAGAGTGATCCTTTTTAAGTGTAAACCACATATTTTTCCAGTGCCCAAAATGCTGCAGTGTTTCTTACTATACCTAGAATAAAACTTCCGGGTCTAGGCTTATATGGCCCTCCACAATTGGGCACTGGCTCCCACCTCTACCTTGTTTCCTGCCCGGCATGGCCTCCCTCGCTCACTCCACTCTGTACACAGAGACCATGTTACTGTTCCTTGAACTCGCCAAGCAAATTCTTATTGCAGAGCCCTTGCGTGTTTTCTCCCCTTCCCTGGAAGTTATTAACATGGCCGGTCCCTCACTTCCTCAGGTCTCTGCTCAGATGTCACCTCCTTAGTCCTCCCCCCACATCCCCCCCGCCAATCACTCTCTAAAAGTCGGACCACAGTCATTCTCTATCCCCTTGCCCTGGTTTCATACCACTTGTTCCACTTATTTTTATTTATCCTGCTGTCAGAATGTCAGCTCCATGACAGCTTGTGTGTTTTGTTAACTGCCTTGTACCCTTCACCTGCCTTGGGGGAGGTTCATCCATATCTTTTGATGATATTTAGGAAGTGCTCTCCTTTTACCATGAGGTGTACTTACAAGTCATCTCTTGGGCTCAGTTACTTCTGTATATGACTCATTTCAGCTCTTTTGAGATGATTCTCATTAGGTGCCCTATTTCAGAGCATGGCAGTATGGATTTGTTTGGGATGTTTTTGCTTATATCATCTGATTCTGGGTGTTCCCCACTTGTGGTTTGCCTTCGCTAAGCAACCCTTCCCTTCCCAACATTTGTCTGAATCAGTGAGGAAGCAGTTACTGAATAAATTGATATGCCACTGATGTCCAATATGTCATATTTTTCAAAATAGGTTACAATATCTTTATCAAGGAAGACAAGTTTATAAACTAGCAAGCCTTCAATGAAACGTCAGAATAATACTTTTGCTGGGATTTGCAGCATGTCCCTAGAAATATAGGACAAGACTGATATAAAATGTAATTCTATCTGTCTTTATCTTTATACTTATCTTTATAAGACCAGTTTAATGATGCATTTTTAAAATAATCTTTATTTTTGTTAATGCTTAACTTGATGACCCTCTACAGCATTTTCTAAGACTCAGTAACAGGATCTGTAATTAGATACGATTTTTCTTAACAGGGTATGTAATTAGATACCAAACGAAGAAATAGCCAGACTTCTGTCTGCCTGGAGGAAGGGGAGGAAAGCAAAATATTATTTTGCCCCTTGGTTTTTAATTTATTAAACTAAGAAGTTGTTTTTGACTGTCAGTTTAAAAAGCTCAATTTAACTTTAAATATGAGAAAAATCAAATTTAACAGGGAAAACAAGTTTTGGGGGTTGTTTTCATTCATCTTCTGATTTAGATTTTAAGTAATTGGAGAGAAGAACGGTACCAGGATGACATAAAAGCACGACAGATGATGCACGAGGCATTGCAGCTCCGCCTAAATTTGGTAAGAGACGCTGCTAGTGTTTTCCCTTCATTACACTTATCTAAATGTGAAAATAACTCCAGCTTTCCACTCCTGCTGTGGTCAGAGTTTCCATTTCAAGGTGAGGCCTGCTGTTTGCTCTCTCTACTACTTCCTTGTCTCTCAAACCTTCTGTCGTCCTGGCCACTGTCCTTCCTGTCTGGTCTGGCTTCTGGACAACAGTAGGTATTTTAGGCATTGGGTTGCCCTCTGCACCTCACCCGCAGTGAATCTCTCTCTCTTTTCCATTTGTGCCAAGAGTAGGTCTTAAAGAACGACTAATTTGAGATGTGTTAGCTTTTACCATACTTGCTTAAAAACTGTGTTAAAACGTCCTTTAAGGCAAAATTTTATCAAACTTTCCATCAAATTGGTCATAAAGACAAATCCCCACAGGGAGGTTTTATAGAAGTTTAAAATTCCTTGGCCACTGCACATTCCTTTGACTTTTCCTTTTCTCAGTGTACAGCCCAGATAAAAGCTACTCTGGAAGATGGCTTGCCTGATATTCGAAATTAATTCCTACGCGTGAACAAGCAGTCCTGGGGGCTTGTCTTTACTTCTCTGTTACTGGGTATTTCCAAGTGTTATTGTGACAACAGGCTTAGATTCAATAGTAACTGACAACACAAAGTTGTAGATACTTGAGTCACGCGGTTTTGATCTATTCAGCTTTAATTAGATGAAAATTACGTCATGAAACTGGATATCCTGAAATTTAGGGACAAAAGAAAGCTAATTATACTAGTATGTAATTCATGTTCATGACATGTCTACACTAGAGTACCCCTTTCTTTCTTTCTTTCTTTCTTTTTTTTTTTTGGAATGACCAGTTCCTGTTCTAATGGAACCAAAAAGAGTAGCAAATATATAGCTAGGTGAGAGAGAAGACAAGATAATCCATAAACTAGAGCACCTTTTAAAAAAATGTTTAAACCAATCAAAATTTGGTTGCATAAAGTGGTGAGGGTGGTATTTTCTCTGTAACACCGTGCATATTTTTTCATTGTATTTTTTATGTGCAAGGTGGGAGGAATGTTTGACACAGTGCAGAGAAGCACCCAGTGGACGACAGATTGGGCCCTTCTTCTCCTTCAGATCATTACTTCTGGAACCGTCGACATGCACACTAACAAGTATGTTCTCATGCATCTCACACTGATTTTGCTACATGCGTGGGCAGTGAAGGCTTTGATATACTGACTACAAATTCTGTCACATCGTATATTCTTCGGTACCACTAATCATTCTGTGCCTTAAATAAAAATGCTCAGTTATTGAAGAGTGTCTTGGTTTTGCTTTAAGGCGCAAATGCTTTCTTTCTCCTCCTAGTGAATTATTCACAACAGTGCTTGACATGCTGGGTGTTTTAATCAATGGAACATTGGCCTCTGACCTATCAAACGCATCCCCAGGGGGATCTGAAGAGAACAAACGCGCATACATGAACTTAGTAAAGAAACTGAAAGTAAGCTTGTGACCTGCTTATATTGTGGGTTCTCATTGTCTATGGATTTGTTATTTAGTGCATGTCATCTTATCACTCCTTAAATTAGATATTATTTATTGCATTCAACTTAATGTAATGTGATTATTTTGCTATTTGCTTTACCTCAGCTTCCCAGTACCCAAAAGTTATAAGTATATATAACCTGGAGATTTTTCTTAAAATAATTATATTCATAAAACATTTAATTTCTTAAGGAACTTTAGAAATCCCTTATCAAATGTATAACCAAAATGCCAACATTAGATTTAGGATAATTTGGCCTTCGACTGGCAGCGTGCTGTTGAAAAATAAACATTTGCATTGATATTTCTAAATTCGATTCATTTGAGCAGCCACTAACACAGTCTTTGAAATAAAGTGCAAACAAACAATGCAGGAAAAAAAATTAACATACCCGATGACCTTACTAATAAAATAACCAGTGGTTACCTTGAGGTCTGACCCTGGATTGGGGAATGCGTTCCGTGCTGCAGCTCCGGCCTTCTGGTTGCAAATGCTACTCTGGATTTTTGTCATCTCAGCACTCTGATGTGTGTTGGGTAACAAGGATGTCCTTATATGTGTTCTATTTTCTACTTAAATAGAAGAAATGAAACATCCTCACCATTCTCAATGAAAGCTGCCCCATAGACCATCTTCAAGGTTAAAGAACATTCCAGCTATAAAAAAGGAAATGGAACTTCCTTCTTGTTAACTTTTGACTTTGTTGTAATTTCTGTCTTACTTCTCTGTCCCTTTTTTTTTTTAGAAAGAGCTGGGAGACAAGCGGTCAGAAAGTATTGACAAAGTTCGACAGTTGCTACCTTTGCCAAAACAGACATGTGACGTCATCACTTGTGAACCTATGGGCTCCTTGATTGACACAAAAGGAAACAAAATTGCTGGATTCGACTCAATAGACAAAAAACAGGCAAGAGTAAATGTTTGTTTCTTATATCTAAAAATGCATGAACTTACAAAGACAAAATGCATTTTCTTGTCTTCCTATAGGGCATGTAAAACATCTTAACTTTATTGTTTCTTGATTTTTTAAAACATATCCTTGTCATTTAAACGCAACGGTTATTGGCATTATCATACAGATAATGATCTTTGAAGATCTTCATTTAAAACTGTTCCTGAATTTAAGTGAATTTCTGAAGCCCACCAAGGGAAAAGTAAGTAAAACCTCAATGTAAAAAAAAAAAAAAAAAAGCAAAGATGGGGTTTGATTTTACTGCAGAATTGGAAACAGAATACGTTTAATAGATGAGAAAGTTTTTATTGGTAAAGTCTTCACGTAGTAATTGTTTTGAGTAAACAAATTTTTTTAAAGTGATGGCACTTTATTTCCTTATCAACTGAACAATATTTAATGAACACTTGATTCATATAAGATACTAAACGTGGTTCTCTAAAATATGAGAAGAATGGTCAGTTACTCTTTCAATGAACACTGAGCAGCCACAGATTTCTGAGATCACAGGGATGAAAGACAGAGTTCCTACCCTTAAGAGGAAGTAGATGATCACAGTGTGGTGAGATTTGTGTGTCCTGGTACGGAGTGCTAGGGGAAGCTGAGAAGGGGCCAACACATTCAGATGTGGGGTAGGTAGTCAGAACAGGACCCTTAGGAAAATCGACGCTTGAATCATTTTGGAGGATTAAGAGTCAGCCAGGAGTGAGGGCAGAGTGTGGTACAGGTACAGGGAAGTGTTTGTGCAAAGGCATGAGAGACTGTCGCTTACAGGCAAGATGCAGCGCTGCAGTAAATCAGAGCGCCCTGAGTGCTGGTACCCGCACGGTTTGTGGAGAGAGGCAAGGCTAGAGTCAGGGGCAGGTTGAGTTCGCAGTGCTGGTGGGCTCTCCAGTGGTGACACATTTGGGTACATGGTCTTGGCACCCAGGAAAGAGGTGTAATGTCAAGACAGATATTAGGAAACAGTCAAAATACAGATGGTAAGTGAGCCTTGGTTTTGGATGAAGCCACCGTGGAAGAGTGTGTGTAGCTTTGGAACGGGAGCATTCATAAGTTATTCAAAGTAACTTGAGCGGTTATTTTCAGGGTCACGTGGAAGAAAAATCTTTTCCGATTGGTGTGCCAGGGAAAGGACCAAGGGACAGTGCCAATTAATGCTAAAAAATAAGAAACTTATTTTCAGAAACAGAATAACATTTCTTCTTCTGCACTCAGTAGAGATAAGCTTGAATTGAAGGTCTTTATTTGTACCTGTTGGTGCAAGTTAATTCTGTAATAATATTACTTAACTATTCAGAGACTGCCCAAGTAAGTACCTGAAAGGTGCCTGTATTGAATCAAGTCCAACCCAATTAGGGGTTGACTATAACTTGACTCCTAAGTTTTGTTTTATCTTAAAAGCAATAGATTCCAAAGGTTTACAGTTCAGTATAGTAAGATCACCTTTGCAGTGTTTTTTAGAAATTTTTTTTTTTTTTGCTAAAAAAAAAAACTAAATGGAAAAAAAATGCCATTTACAGTAAAATCTACTGTACTGTCTGGTGTCACAGCCTGAACAGTGTCATCTAAAGGACCGTAGAACTGGAGTTAAAGGTCTGGATTGTAGCCGCCGCTCTCAGTGATCTGGTGTCAGCCTGGACTCATCACTTAGCCCGTCTGCCTTGTGCTAGAGTTCACTAAGGCCCCCACGAGGCAGAACGTTCTCTGAATCCATGTCCCAAGCAAGCCTGGCCTCCGAATCAGGCAAAGATCTAAGCGTGTGGTCATAACACATTATTTCACCACAGGGTCTCCAGGTCTCCACGAAGCAGAAGGTGTCCCCATGGGATTTGTTTGAGGGTCAGAAGAACCCAGCTCCTCTGTCCTGGGCCTGGTTTGGGACTGTCCGCGTGGACCGGAAGGTCATCAAGTACGAGGAACAGCATCACCTCCTCCTGTATCACACACACCCCATGCCCAAGCCCCGAAGTTACTACCTCGAGCCGCTGCCCCTGCCCCCTGAGGAGGAAGAGGAAGGGCCTACATCTCCCATCTCTCAGGAACCGGAGAGGAAATCAGCTGAGCTGTCAGATCAAGGAAAAACCACAACAGATGAAGAGAAGAAGACAAAGGGAAGGAAGCGCAAGACGAAATCCAGCTCGAGAGTTGATGTGAGTACGGGAAGTAGAGAGAGGTCTTGGGCACGTTAACGTCTCCTAGCAGATTTACTAGTTCCTGAATTATATCCCTAAGAAACATTCCTAGGCGCAGTCTCAGCCTATTTGTAAGCTGTCCTGACGGCTCAGATGTTATCAACAGAACCTCCTCTACTTTTCATAACTTTGTTTAAGTTTAGGCTTCAATTGTGAATAATATGAACATTTCACTGTCTCACAATTTCTCAAATTTGAAACTTGAATTTTTTGACCTATAAAATCTCATCCTCGTACATATTTTTATTATGAGGTGTCTAAAATATTTTTTGTATTTTGGGCAGTTGGTACCTATAGTAAATTAACATAGAAAACTCTTCGTTTTCCCTAGATAAAACCCCATCTAATCTATCGAATAGGATGATTCTGAGATCTCCTAGTTTACCATTTCCGTCTTACTCTCCTTTATATTCTGCTTTTTACCGTATTTTCAGACTTCATAAGAAGTAAAATAAACGTAATTTGAAACAGTTTTACTGCTTGTTTCCCTGCTAGCCTTCCCTACCTAGAGCAACCTTTTCTGAAAAAAAAGACATCTGTGAGATGGTAACTTAGAAATAATTTTATAGAATTAACATGTAAAATAGCTTTCCATTTAAACTCACCTGAAAATATTTGAGAGGGAATCTGTGACATTTTTCTATAAAATTCGAGAGCGTTCTTGTTGTCCAGCGGAAGAAATATTCACAAGTCGTTGTTCAGTCATCATGACTAATTATTGGTACTGTTCACCTGTGTCGAAACCAAAACATTTTTTCCTAGCTGATAGCTTGGTGATTAATAGTATTCTAGAAATGACCGCCATCGCTTTTGGATGCCACTTGAATGCCAGTGCCCTCTTCTCGTGTAGCCTTCCTACCAATATCCCTCTGTTCTGAAAAAGGTCCAGACTGTTTTAATAAGGTTCAGACTGCCACTCCCCGGAGTCTGGGTCTCCTAGCCTGTCTATCCACATGGATGCATTTCTGTTCTTTTCAGATGCTTTAAAAGACCTCAGACTCATCTCATTCCCCAGGTGCATCCTGGTCATGTCCCTTTCTCCCATACTTTTCCTGAAGCTGCCTCTTTTCAATCGGGTGTATTGCAGGGAACTGAGCTTTTATTTTTCCTTTCATCCTTCAGGGCTAGAGAAGGAGGAATTGAGGCATTCAGGTGTGATCCTTAGAGGCTTTGCAGTTGCTCCAAGGAAGAGAAAGCCCTGGGCAAGAAGTGTGGTGAGGGGCGGAAGGGGAATCTACTTCTTGAGAGTGCTGTACTGAAAGTTGGAACTAAGACACTGTCTAGGCTGGAGACTGGTTCTGAAGTACTGTGGGCCTTTCTGGCTAATTCTCATCCAGGTACAAGGTATCAGGAAAGCCTTGTAAGATGCGGTGAGCGGGAGATTCAGCCACTAAAGACACTTTCTCGGCTGTGGGTGATGGTCAATACTGGTGTTCTAAATGTGCTTTTAGTATTTTAAACACAGAGTGCAGAAGATATCCTTTTTCAACTTCCCCTACGGTAGCCATGTACATTTTAAGTCAAGGAAGAGTTTTAATTTAAATGAGTGTTTTGCAGAGAATATGCTGACTGCTGGGATAGGAGCTCTCTCAAATAATGTGATAGGAGGAATTTGCGTTAATTACCTTTGTGGCGTGTGGAGTTAAGTAACTGTTTTTTTCTTTAACCCTGTGTTGAAGGAGTATCCACAGAGCAACATGTACCGAGTGCCTCCCAACTACTCACCCGTCTCCTCCCAGATGATGCATCACCCACAGTCCACCTTGTGGGGCTACAACCTCGTGGGTCAGCCCCAGCAGCCCGGCCTTTTCCTTCAGAGCCAGGCTCTCACTCCAGGTATGTGAAGACGGAGCGTAGTCAGGGGACTCCGAGGTGAGAAATAGCTTGGGGTTCTCTTTGCTTTTAAACTGAAACCTCCACACAACTTGCACATTTCCAGAAGTGAGCGCTCAGTGGACATGTCTGTAATTCCCTCCACTCAAGGTGTTTTTTCCTTCTTCTAAAATTTCAGTTTCAGTGACTAGTTCATGTGTCGCTTTTGAAATTTTCATCCAATGTCAGAAGGAGATTAGCCACTGATGCACATCTCAGCTATAAGATAAAAAGTTGATAAAGTTTTGTGTTGTGAAATTTGCGTGTGCTTTTATCAGATATAATTCTTACCAGCATTTTGAATTATTAGACACTATTATAGTGTCTTTTATTGTTTCCTCATGTGATAACTTTTAAATTGTTTACACCACAAAGGATCTCAGAAGTTTGGTGCAGCAAATAGATATCAGTAAGAAATCCTACCATATTCACAGTAAATGTTAGCATTGCTTTGATTCAAGCCCAAGTAGATTTTATATCTAGAATAAAGATTTTTATGAATAAAGAAGTCTCTTAATTAGAAATGAATTCAATTTTTTCTTTCTAAATGAAAGTTTGCCTGTTTCTGCGAAACAGTTTATTTTGAGATCTCAACCTGCATTTTGTTAGGATGTGACATCCTAACAAATAATCATTTTTCCTTATTGTGTTCTGTATTATATTGTGATTTTTATTGTAATTGGAGTATGACATTTTGATTCTTGGCTTCCAGTAGGGGAGAGTCCATATTTTGTCCTCTGCATCTGTGGTCAAGAGAGCTGGTCTGGGAGTTACAGTTCTGCTTCAACTCTGGCTCTACCACCCTCTTACTGTATCATCTCCACCATGTCTTAGCTTCTCTGTGCCTCAGTCTGACTGATCATCTGTAAAGTGGATGTGCTAACGTATGCCCTCCTAGTGTGGGTGATTCAGTTATCCATTCAGCAAAATGTACTGAGCTTCATTCATCGTGTGCCAGATACAGTTTTAGTTGTTAGGGTATTGGCAGTAAGCAAAATGGATGAAAACGCTCATTCTTTCTTTGGAGGATGAAATAAGTTTTATATTACATACACAGACGAACACACATATATAATTTAAAGTGAGTTTTTAAAAATATAGCATTTAGAAGATAGCCTGACACAACAGACAGGTTCGGTAAGTGATCTTAACGTATCCTACCTCAGGGCTTTTGCACATGCCGGCCCCTGCCTGGAGTGGGCTCCCTCAGATATCTGCATGCTCACTGCCTGCTTCCTTTGGGTTGAGGCCTGCACTGACCACCCTGTTTCAAACTGTAAATCACACCCTTTCCCTGGCCCCTCTGTTCCCCTCCTCTTCCTTCAGTTTCTTTCTAGCATCGGCACTTGTTTATAGACTCTATCTATATTTTACTTACTTCCTGGTTTATTATCTGCCTTCTCCAGAATGTAAGCTCCGTGAGGGCAGGTATTTTTTTTCTCATGGCTCACTATAGTATGCCCAGAACTTAGAGCAGTGTCTGGCTTGTAGTGGGGTCTTAAAAATAGGTTATTGGGTGAATAGAATGTAGACGACAAAAGAAAGAACAGACTAGGCAGTGGTAAATGTGGAAAATAATAAGGGCTCATCCTCTCTTTTGACTTTCTCTTTAATTCCAAAGTCCTTGTGAATTTAAGCTTTTTAAACTTTTTAGATATTGAAATCAAACACAAGGACTGTCTATAAATTGAAGGCTAAGTATTTTAAAAGGCACATTACCCTTTTCCCCCTAGAATACTGTAAAAGGTGTTTATAAGTTGAGGAACTTTAGGTATTAGGTAAGTCTTAGGTATCATGACATGTAAGAAAAAGAATTGAAGAAGACAGTTAATTATGAGGATTTTACGTGTGTGAATTAATAGATTTTCATAAAGTTTTAAATTCTATGGAGTTGAGGAAGAGTATGTATCGTCTGCTTGCATTCATACATTCTTAAAAATGCAAAACAGTGCCCTCCCCCCCAACACACACACACACACACACACACACACACACACATATACACATATACATCTTTAGCAATCTCTCTCATGTATACACTCCAGGATGGTAAAGTTATAAGGAAATGCATGTGAATAATAAAGAGCATTTGGTGAGAGATGGGGAGAAAATTAATTCGGTAAGACTATACAGAGGGCTTCAGTGTATTTATTATATCTTATTTCTTGAGCTGACTCAGAGGTATAAGATTATAGAAAAGTGAGGGAAATTAGAAGTAGGTCATAGTCTAATCTTTAAAAAATGTCTCCTACTTATAAAATGAGTCAATAAAGTTGTATTAGTATATTTCCAATTCTTGCTTCAACAAGTTACCTTTCGTCATGTTACTCAAATTGACCTCCCACTTTTTTTCCAAATGTTCTTCAAATGCTGCTGAATGACGTCATAAATCATATTGCTGATTGTGACGCTGAGTCTTAAAAAGAATGTGGGTTTTCCCAGTGATCAGTGTTGAAATGTTTGTTTCCATCATACAAGTTGGTTTAAAGGAAAAATATAACATTTGTAAGGTATTTATATAGAAGTTTTCTTATTCACATACATTCAAGAATATAAACTATCTGGTGAGTGAAGGATTGGCACCTACCTGAAGCCAGTAAATGTTGAAAATTTTTTTCCTCTTAAAGGTATTTGGCATATTATATATGCAGATATGTTAAGGTTTTCATTTGTTTTTTTTAAGCTATAATTAATGTTTCTTGTTTATTTGACTTCCACCCTTCAAAAGAGATGTGTTTTGTCTTTAGAATCACGGTATTTGAAGCTTCCGAGCATTTCAGGTTTTTAAAGTTTCGTCATGCTTCTCTACTGAAAAACAGGCATTTTTATTTTGCTGTGGTAAAGAAGCTTAAATACCATGAACTTCAAAAGGGTTTAAAATTACAAAAGGGTCTCTATGCCTGGCTTAGCACACTTGATAGAATACCCCACGAAGGCAATACATTTTGTGCAAGTCACGTGTCCTCGGGGCGCCTCGCATAATTTAAAACCCACATGATTCTGAACTTGTGCCAGTTACTCTGCCTCTCCGGGCGTTTCACTTTACCAACCAAAGTGGGCCCTCTGTGAAGTCATTCAAATATTATCATTCACTAGACGTCCCCCTCCCCATCGTTTGGAATTTATGCAACTCTTAGGGATCTTTGATATTTGTAGAGGGTGGGGCAGTGCCCTACTTCCCACTAAGCTCCTCAGGTGAGGCTCAGGGGCTGAGACTTCCGTGTTTTAATAAAGTAAGGAAGACCTATCGCGTTAACATGCGCAGAAAGCCCTTCCTTCCGGTTGCTTTTGTAGGTGGCTCCAGGTTGGACCCCGCGGGCTCCTTTGTCCCCACCAATACCAAGCAAGCTCTGTCCAACATGCTGCAGCGGCGCTCGGGGGCCGTGATGCAGCCGCCCTCCCTTCACGCCATCACGTCGCAGCAGCAGTTGATACAGATGAAGCTTCTGCAGCAGCAGCAGCAGCAGCGGCTCCTCAGGCAAGCCCAGACGCGACCTTTCCAACAGGTTTGTCCCGATCAGCAGTGCCCTCCTCCACGTTTCACTAGCTCCTCTAGCTCGGGATGAGAGTGGGGACGTGACAGATCCTTGGTGCACGTGCACGCCTGTTGACCTGTGCGAGCGAGTGCACGTGGATCTCTCTCGTACAGGTTGATACACGCTTCTCCCCCCTTGTATTTTACTATTATCGTGGATCGAATAAGGACTTGAAATGTCTTAGGGTCATTCAAAGTATGCCTCAAAACAAAAAGAAGAGCTGATGATTCTCTAGTCACTTGGAAGCTGCAGGACTTTTATCCTTGAAGTGACCTTCTCTGAGCACTCATTCCCCATGATAGTTATCACCATATTCCGTACTCCTTTTAGCTCTACTTTCACGTGTTATTATTTGATGTACTACTTTGAGGTTGTAGCTCTGAAGCCCTGATGTTTCCTAGGTTTTCTCCTACAGTGCCCTGTACTGCACAGACTCTGTTTTTAGCATATACTTCAGAAGATCTACAGTAGGCAAAGAATACATACACTACAAGGGACAGTCAGTATATGGATATTGTTAACTCTTGATTTATATTATTTCTATTTTTATGCCCTATAACCCCATTTTCTATAAATTTTAAAATGATAGTGATTGTTTAACATTGGTGGAAGTCACACGAAACTTAGTATAGACTCATAAATAACCCACCCATCTGTACAAATATGTTAAAGTAAAAAGAGAGAGGTGAGAATGTGACTTTTTCTTCCAGTTTCTGTACACTTTTTGTGTTTTCCAGTTTTTCTTAGAACAGTTGCACTAGGGTGATGCTGACGATAGCCGCTAACACGATGAGAGCACTTACTTTTTGCCAAAACGCTTCTGAGAACTTTAATGTATTGATTGTCTTAGATCTCACAGCAACCCTTGAGGGAGGTACTTCTTTATGATCCTCAAAGGAAGTAGCCAGTCTACAAGTGTATCCTGCTCTAAGAACAACCACAGATTTTCAAATTAGCAAGGAACTCTAACGCTTTTAAAAATATTCTTTGTATTTTGAGTAACTTTCTAGACGTATCTCCATTGTACAACTTGTGGCACTTCTGCATGAAGTCCACTTAGTGATTTTGGGGATGGGAGTGGTAGGGCTAGTTATGCAGTCTTAAAAATGGTTCTTTTCCTTTTTTTAATTTATTATTTTTTTCTAACCTGTGTTATAAGAAGGACAGGAGAGAGGAATCTAGTTTGAACCACATGAGAATACAAACAACAGTCACTACATGCTTGTCTCCCCCTGAGCTCTCAGAGATTTTTGATCACTCAAACTCCCTGGGTGTCGGGAAACACGGGCCTAAGTTACTTCTTACACAGAAGTGATGAAGATTTGATTAAAATCCTTAAGAAGCCTTGATTTTTCTCTAAATAAGCAGCATGTGTGGAGTCATTTAAAACTCAGTGGGATTTTAGCTCTTCTTGGGGATGAATGAAAATAAGTTACATCACTGTTTCAAATCCTTATCAAGAAAAATTTACTGGAAGTCAAATAATTCTTCTACTAGAATGAATTCAGTTCCCTTTTAAAGTAATTTAAGCCTAAGTAAAATTTACCTTCCAATGAGAAATGTTTATTTTTTCCTATCTACCTTTTTATCACAAGGTAGAATTTGACTTATTAATAGCCCACTTTCAATCTATGACTGCTGGATTCAGTTTTGAATGTCTCTAATTGGGCAGGAGCTCACTGTGTCATTTATAGGTGAAACACCTGTCCTCAGAAGTTCACTTCCTGACACAAGCCATGACAAGCTATTTCCCCTAAAGCAAAAAAAAAAAATTTTTTTTTAAAGGGGATTCAATAGAGTAATCTTCACGTATTGAGAAATATCCTTGCATGTTTGGAGAAGGTAGACTTACGACCTAAAACGTCACTGTGGGACCCCATTACTCACAACACTCAAAAATACCTGACTCTATTCTTTCATGCCATCTAGGGTTGTACTGCTGGTACCAGTAGGGACTAACTGATAATGCGTTCTTTTTTTTAACTGATTCTTTTGTAGCAACTCTGTCACATGTTGGATTTTTCTTTTCTTTCCTTTTATCTTGCTTTTTTTTTTTTTTTTTTTCCTTTTGAGAAGTCAGGAGTTCTTTCTTCAAGTAATAAAAGCTCAACTTCGTAACGGTGATTGTACTGGCATACCTTGTTTTACTGTGCTTTTGCTCTGTGGCACTTCACAGATATTACCCTTCTCACAAGTTGAAGGGTTGTGGTAACCCTGCATTGAGCAAGTCTCGGCACTGTTTTTCCAACAGTATTTGCTGACTTTGTGTCTCTGTGTTACATTTTGGTAGTACTTGCAATATTTCAGACTTTTTTATTATTATATTTGTTATGGTGATCTGTGATCAGTGATCTTTGATGTTATTACTATGACTCACTGGAGGATCAGATGATGGTTAGCATTTTTTAGCAATGAAGTTTTTTTTTAAATTAAAATGTACTTTTTAAAAGACATAATACTATTGCATACTTACTAGACTACAGTATAATTTAAACATAGCCTTTATAAGCACTGGGAAACCAAAAACTTCAAGTGACTCTCTTTATCGAGGCATTCGCTTTATTGCGGTGGTCTAGAACCAAATCCGCAGTATCTCCAAGGTGTGCCTGTATAATAGTCACCTCTCCTTCTCCCCCATATTCTTTCTTTAACTGTTGAAACTTGCTTTAGAGTTTCTGAAGGGCTTTCAGAAGCAGACATGTTTTTTTCTCCCTCACCATTCTTGAAGTGTTGGATGATTGAGGAGAATAGAATTCTGTAAAGGAAGAGAAATGCAGTCACATTTCTGCAGTCACAGGATGGAGTGGTCCTCCATAGAGTAGATGAGACTTGTATGTAGCATCTGCTAGAGTGCCTGCACCGAGGAGGTTCTGAGGGAAATGTTAGCCCCTTTCCTCTCTCCCAGTAGATCATGGATTAGTATACCTAGAATCTAGCTAAATATGGTATCGTGGCACAAAAAAATTCTCCTCGTGGTAATCTTTAAAAATCTAGAATAAAGGCAGAATTATATGGAATATAAGGGATATTGATACAATGTTTTCATATGTGATTCTGGCTGCAATTCGTTGTTTTTCTAGTAAGCACTGACCCATGTCCTTCATAGTAAGAAATGTTGATTCAGATTTTGGCAATAGCATCTTCTCGGGTTAAACGCACACACAGAATGTGATTCTCTCTAGCTACATACAAACTTGTGGGGGGTTTTTTTCTTTCAGTTTTTGGCTTCTTATAGAGAAGATGAAATAGGTATCATTTTCCTCCTTATCCTACAAATTTTCTAATTACAGAATCCATTTTCTTAAATGTAACAAACATGTTGGAGAATTTCAAATTACTTAACCTTCAAAACTTATCTTGGAATTGTAGCAGCGGCTTTTAAAGACTGACCAGTTGCTCCAAGCCTTGGATGTGACTCTAGCTTCTCAGGCTGGTTGTACAGTGACCCCCAGCTGGCCCCCTCTTCTTAGGTCAGGCATTGGGTCTTATAATACTTTGTATCATCTTTCCACCTACTGAGCAGAGGATAGAACTCTATGAGATGTTTATTGAATGAATTCATGTTTTGAGCAGCTATTTCCAGAACCCTGGAGTTTCTTAGTAGCCTTGATCCTTAGCAACCTGATTTTTATCCACAGACTCATCTCGTACCTCTTCCTCTGAGTGCTTCCAGAAACTTCTCCCAACAGCAACCTCTGCTATGGTTGTTTGGAAAACCTAGATGGGGCAGAGAGGGCACAAATTCCTGAATTCTGGATACATCTCAGACCTTGCAGAGTCCCCTTAGCCTCTTTACATGTAATGGACAGAGTTGATGTGTGTGGGAAGATCTAGCCTTAGATGGTGCACAGTGAAAACTAGAGGACCATTATAGAATAATTCTGATCCTGCTGCAGACTGAGTATCAGCTTCAGTTGGTCATGAAATTTTCTGTTACGAACCATCTTAGATTTCCTTAGGAATGTATCAATAGTGTCTAGAAAACAGGTGCTAAATAGCATGGATATTGTTAGGTATTGTTAACCAAAGTATTTGATGTAGTGACTGTTATTATAATCGGGTGTATTTTCTTACAGCTTTAGTGCATATTAACATGCACAAAGATGTTAGGTGAGGGAACTTGTGGTCATTTTTCTCAGTTGTAGTCTTCATCCAAGGAAGTAGAAATTCTCTCCCCCTCCATTCCTTACTCAGTGTCCCTTATTTAAATGGGACGCAGTATAGTGGTTTTGTCACCTTTCTGTGCCTCAGAGGCTCATCTATAAAATGGAGCTAATGCAACATTTACTCCACAGGGTTCTTGTGAAATTAATGATTTAACGTCTGTAACAGCCCTTAGAACAGTGGCTGGCTTATAGTATGTGCTTTACTTGTATAATTACATTAATTGTCCCTAATATGATTGGTGTTCAGTGGCCACCAGTAGAAGAGACCAAGAAAAAGGAATGTTGAATATTGTTTAGTTTTCCTAATAGCCATTTTGGTTTCTTAGAGCAGTATGTTTTTACCATCTAAATTCTGTGATACAAACTTTAGAGGAACTGATTCCAGTTTCACTGTTAAAAATATCACTAATATTTTGTTTTCCACATATCCCATGAGAACTATCATAAAATAGAGAATGCTGGTTATAATAATGCCAAATGCTGCTTAAATTGTTTTTCAGTCACCTTCTTCTCGTATCTAATATTTTTCTTCTGACACAGGGTAATTTCTTCCCCTCCCCCGGCTCCCCCCCAATCTTAAGTTTTGATACAGGAAGAGAACTTAATTTTGTGCCTTGATTTGATTTATGATATCACTTTATCCTGATTTCTCCCTTTCAATGCACAAAATCATCTTGTGTTCTTTGTAATAATCAGTGCTAGACAGTTTATTTTGAGAGACCAGTGAAAGATAAAAGATAGGTTTAGCTTAATTTGATTGAGGCACATTTGGAAGAAAGCAATTGATTGTTGGCTACAGATAATGAATCATAAGGATTTTCATTATATTAAAGAGGAAGATTTCTGACAGACAGAAATGATGTGCTCAGTTATAGCTGGTGGTTACTGGTGAGAACACTTGGTTATCTAACCATGGGGCAGGTGCCGTCACTGTGTATCCAAATAAAGGAATTAAGTAACTTAATGAAAGAACACTGACTGAGTCAGAGCCTTCCAGAGTTGTCAGCTCCTTGGCGAAAGTGTCTCTGTAACATCCTGAAAGCATGCCTCTTGGATTGATGAAGCTCATTTAAGTTGAGCAGCCATCCTTTTTGGTCTGGTAATTGATCTACCTTCTGGATATGGTATCACCTTGGAATATCTGTTTCCTTCCTTTTGCTCTTTCCCTCCTACTCACTCTTCAGCAGTGTTTTTCAAACGTACAAGAATAGACAATAATACAGCAAACACTAATGTACTTACCACCTAGCTTTATTAAATAATAATGTTCGGCCACATTTGCTCTAGATCATTCTTTTATTACATAAAACTTTACAGATGTGGATGAGGCCCCTTGTCTCATAAAGAAAAAGAGGTAATCACTATCATGAATTCCATGTTTTTCTTTTTTACGAATGTCTTTTATATTTTTACTACATATTTTTGCATCCATGGACATAAACATTATATAGTATTACTTTCAGATTTGAAACTTTACATTATGATAGTCTCACACAGGTATTTTTGTACTGTTTTGTAACTTTTTTGTCTTGACTAATTTTCAATTATATCTACTTTGTTATACTTGGTTTTATGTATTTGCTTGTCCTGATTGGATACTCTTCCATTATGAGTATTAACATTTATCCATTCTGTTGATGATCATTTCTGTTATTTCCAATTGTTTGTTACTGTTAACCGTGCTACGGTAGACATTTTTGTCCGTGTCTTCTGCACGTGCCGAGTTGTAGGGTACGTACGTGGAAGTGGAAATGCGGATTTAATTTCCAGAGTGGTGGCGATTCCCGTCGGTTATAGAAGAGCGTTTTCTTTCCTTCACATCCTCCACTAACCCTTGATATTGTCAGACCTTAATTTTCTCATTCAGAGCAGGCGAAATCGTGTTGCGTTACATCATTTTAACTTGCATTTTCTTATTACCTGTGAGTTTAGGCATGTTTTATAACTTTACCAGCAATTTAAGTTTTCCCTTCTGTAATTTTCCTGATTCTATAATTTGAGCATATTTTCAAACTAATTTGGTTCTTAGTTGGTAAAGGTGTACAAAAGAGACTTGTTGAAACAAATCTTGAGTTTTGACAAGAATCTTTAATGCATTGACTCAGAGAAGTACAATTTTCGTACATCTCAGTGACAAAATGAACTTAGGAGGACAAAAAGCACTGAGCTAGTAAATATGTCCTAAACCCTGTCATTTTGTTCCTTGGGTGGAAACCATGTCCAGGAAAGTAGATGCTCTGCTTATTACTTAATAGCTGGTATTTCGCTGTTTACTTGAATGATAAGGAAGGCACCCATGTCGTTTGCTGACATTATGTTTGTGCAACTATCGTGATCTCGTAGATAGTGTACACAGCTTGATGTTTATGAACGGGGAGAAGATAGGGGTAGAGGGCTGAGAGAGTGAACCACTAATACAAAGGTGGTAGTTGGATATAAAGACAAGTGAATAGATGCAATGAATTACGTACCTACCCCTAAAATGGTGAGAACAGATATTATTTGCTTGGGAAATTTCTCCTATGATTTCTCGTTCTTAGTATAGTAAAATACTTTTATTTTTTTCCATTAGGGTTATGAATTTTTTTGCCTCATCTCTATTTCTGAAATTCAGTGAACAGAAAAATTTTAATGTCTCAGACTAAGTGTCACTTACAATTCATTCATAAAGATGATTAAGCAAGGGGATCATTGACCTGAGAAACAGGAATATTTTTCCCCAGCATATAGTTCCCTTTTTCTAAATTAGACTCCCTGTTAGCGTGTAAACACCAGTGGCACTATGAATATTTGTTGTCTATGTTGCTTGATTGAATGTGTGGTTAAACTGATGCTCTGTTTTCATTTGCATTTACTGGGGCTGGAGCTATCTAATGACATCCTCCAATAATATATGACTTGTTCACTTAATGTCTTGTGTGTTTCATGTGACCCAGATGTCCTGAGCGCTTCTCCCCCGGCTCTGGGCTGGGAAGGACTTGGGCGCTCTTTTGCTTACACCGAGGTGCCAGCATCCCTTAGTTTCGGGAAGTCATCTGGGTCTGATAGCTCCCCTACTTCTTGTATGTCCCTGTTCAACCTCCAGGATGTGCTATTCCATTATATGACTATTGCCGTATTATTTATCTGTGTCCCAGCCCATGGTGATATTGTTTGGCATATAAATTAATATGAACTCTCAGGGCCTGGGTTTTTTAAGTCTTGACTCCCTGAAACGTTGTTTTAAAATGAACTAATTCTTATGTATTTTGGCTACCCACATCATTAGGCTAAACAATCTTATCTGTATTGTCTGCCGTTTTCTTGCTGTCCCCTTTCTGTAGGACTTCTGTAACTCTGCTGTCTCCCTTCTGGAAGACTTTGACAACATAATGGTAACACACCCCTGCTGTCTGTCATTCCTTTTACTTTCTTTTTTTTTTTTTTTTTTTTTTTTTTTAATAAAAGTAAACTTTTATAGCATTATTCTTTGAACATCAGAATGAGAAGCAGGTTATTCCCCTCTAGCTGGTAATTATTATAGTCTTCATTTCACTGTTACCCGGTTTCTGTTTGAGACTGTAACACAGAATCATGAATGCATTGACCATGTTCACTTTAACGGAATTTATTTCTGAAAGTTGTCCCCTTTGATTGCCTCATGATTTTCATCATATACGTGTGTGGTATCGAAACCAGTGGACGTTCATGGCCTGGGCTTGGGAACATAGGCCAGTTCGTGTACCTTCATCTCAGTCCCAGTGTTGAACCCATCTGTTCCCGAGCTCTCGCTTCTCTCCGCGATAACTCACCTCATTAGTAGAGGAACGCATGGCATGCTGACTCACAGGCCGATGCAAGATAATGAAAACTGTGGTTATGAAACATGGCCTTCTCATCACATCCCACTCACTGGTTCTTCCTAAATTCTCAGCAGAACGCATCATCTCTATTTTCTTTCCGGTTATGGAGAAGGTGTTTTTTTTTGAGCATAGGTCTTGTGCATGCATGTCATAAGACTTCATCTCTACTGCTTTGCCTGGGCTAGCGAAGAATGCATGTTTTGCATTAAATTACTTATAGGTTTCTGTATCAGCTAGCCAACCCACAACATAACCCCAAGAAGCATTAGAATAAAAAAGAGCACACATCTCAGATGTGAATGTAAGTCAACTCGTTTCACTGCCAATTTAATGGGTAACATTTTCTATACATTGGTGAAAATATCCTTAATGGCATATACAAGCTTTGAAAATATCTCAGTTATGAAATACTGCCATATAGGCAATTTCTTTAATAGTTCTTTCAACAAAGGAAAGTTTGGAGACTTTTCTGAAAGCAATCAATTTTTCTATCAATTTTTCTTGACACTTGTACAGAGAGCAGGCGAGGTTTTTGTTTTTAAAAAAACTTGAATTAAACGATCAGATTTAAAAATATCTTTCAGGTAGCTTATGTTTGCTGTAGGGCATTTATTGTTCAGATGATAATGTAATTTGAACAGAATACAATTTGCATCTGCCATTGATTTTACTTTTTAAAAAAATAGACACAATATTTTGTTCATCAGGTGTTTAAAGTCAAAAGGTTATATGATCTATATAGTCATTCAAATAAATGGAAATGTGTATATATATCTTTGCTGTCCTTTTCACCATTCTTATTTTTCTTTAATATTCTCCAATATCAGGAATTTAATGAATGTGTATGTATACTCAACCAATCAATGCGTTATAGTCCTCCTTTATGGGCGTGTTAACAGAATAGATTGTAAAGGTTCATTATTGTATGAGGTGTGTTTATTTCAAAATGCATCAGGTTGTTCCAGCAGTTAATGTTACTGTTAATCGATTGCCAACCAAGTTATATTTGATGGAAAGCTTTATAAAAGAATGAAGCATAACTGGTCAACAGGACCTCTTTGAATTATAGAATTTTCTGTGTATCCATTGTCTGCAATCAAAATACACCCGTATAATGTGACGACCAAAACTTGGGGTTCACGCCATTTGTTGTTTAACCTTGGGCACCATTACCCAGTACCTTCCAAACCAGTCGTCACAAGCAAAACCCTTTTTGCTAGTTGACTCATAAAACATTACCCACTGGTTTTCATTGGGTGACGTTTATTATTATTCCTAAATCAGCATTTTCAGAAACAGAGTCACAAAATCTGGCTGTGGTTTTTCAGGCACAACTTGTCTCTCTACTTGCAACCCTTAAACACTATTGGAAAGTTACTAAATAAGAATTTGAAAAAAACTCATTACTAGTGAATTGAGTGGAGAGAAGATCCCTGATTCTGAAACGCTGCTGATGGTAACTGTCTGCTAATTGGAGCTATAACCAATTCTCCTTTAGAAAGAGACCCTCACATTTTCTCAGTTGACTGAGAGAGTGAACTAATGAAGAGAACAAGACCCAGAAGATTGAAAATTATCTTTGAGGATGATTTATCAAAAATTTTTTTAACTTACTGGATGTATTCATTTCAAATTATGCAGGAGGTTTTGAGTCTACATCTCTTTGAGCTCAGATGCTTCTCTTGTCTAATTAAAAATAAAGCAGTAAGAGAGAGAACTGTTCTTACAAAGACCAGGAAGATGAGTCAGTGTTGAACAGCACAGCTTTTTAAAAAGTTTTTAGGAAGTGGAAATTTTAGAAAATATAATAGATTTCTGTTTCTTACCCAGAGGCAAGCCTAAAGCAAAATGTGAGAGAGACCACATGTAGGAATTTACCCTGGGTAGCAATGTAGAGATGGGTTCATGTAGCTATCAGAATTTCCCAGTTAACTGTGGCTCACTCTCTTAGCACGTGTAAGTTGGGTACCTGAGCCAGGGGAGCTGGAGCCGGAGCACAACGTGGACCCTGGCCAGACACAGATACTCCCTCAGCAACCAGCCTCCTTTACAACCACAAAAGTGTGAAGTTAATTGTTGCCTCTGATTGTTGCAGTTAAGCAGAATAAACCAGGAGGGGCAATTGAGCTACTCTCCAGGTAAATGAAGGCAGAAAGGAGAAATCATTAGAATGACAGATGCTAAAAATTAAATTAAAAAGTGAGTTTTCAAAACAAAAGATGGTACTTAAAAATATGGGGCAATTGGAAAGCACTTGCTAAACTAATTTATCCTGAAATATAAATCTCAGTTTACCTCTGGAACTCTTGTTTAACAGATAAACTAAGTTAGATCTTAGGTCTCCTCAATAGATATTTATAGAGCACTTACTATATGCCAGACACAGTGCTAGGAACTGATTTAAAAAAAAAAAAGTCAAATAAAGCTTAGATAGTTTTCAGAAAATAACAGATAAGTAGATTATGTACGACGCAGGTGACCGTAAGTCACAGTTTGCCAGGCATGGTCTCACTTTGCCCCCGTTCTCCTGGCCTGTCCCAGTTCGGATGATACGTTATATAGTCCCTTCCTGAATGCAGCAAAACCATCCCTACTAACATTTTGAGACTCTTACTGTATTTAGTTTTCTTACCTATTCCCGCATTATGATCCTCGTTTAGCATCTGTAAAATCTTTCAAGTTACTAAAGAACTTCTTGGTCATTCATTCCTTACTCAACAGATTGAACTATTTCTACACATTGAAATAATTTGTTCCTGTCATTATTCTGGGAAAACCAGAGAGCAGGAGGAGGTCATTTCCGTTTGGTAGAAGAGATGGGTATTTTTCATTGAGGGCAAATATGACGATAAAAGCCCTTGGTGAGCGCTGCTGGCCAACGTGAGGTGTTTGTGATTTCCTCAGGGAGGGTATTGAATGTTAGAACCCTTACCTGCTGTACTTAAGTAGCGAATTGCGG
>NW_020175528.1:10842014-10912793 GCF_003031525.2 Neophocaena asiaeorientalis asiaeorientalis
AAATAAATAGTTTACCTTTAGGCTAAAAATGGTTCACTGAAGAGTACGTGAAGTTTAGAGTGTAAAACTGATTTGAAATTTTTCACCCCTTTCTTCTTGCTTTGTTTTCAAAGTTATAGTGTTTTTCCTTGAATGTTAATTTTGTGATTTTTAAAAATGTAGATGTTTTTTAATTCGTATTTCTTAAATTTCCAAAATCTCAACGGTTCTTTGTCAATAAAAGAGTGTTGCACAGTAACTCAGATCCACCACCACATATAAGTCATAGTTTGTTTCCTAAGGTTCTTCAACAAGCAAAGGAAGAGTAAAGAGTTAAAAAACATCTATTTTATGTATCCGCATGCCTCTGTCACAGGCACATGGCATCTTGTTTCCCTCCAAGGCAAAAAAGGGCGTGGGTGTTTTAGACTACTTAGGGATCTCAAGATTCTAACTCACAGAAATAATTCATTTTTCTTTTCTTCTGTAAAAATGATAATATACATATATTTATCCCCACCAAGAGGCACAGCGGTATATGTTTCAGGGACCTTGGACAATGCTGTCGAGGAGCACCAAGTCGAGGAGCGGCATGTAAAGATCTGGTTGATTTAATGACTCCCTGGCTTAGTGTTTGGAGGATCAAGGGCCATTTGGATACTTTGGGGCAATACTTGTAGGCTCCAGATAGCCACACTCCCGTGGCATGAGCTCTCCTAGAGGGAGTTTGGGCTATTTTTCTTAGACTTAAGCAAATAGAGATATAATTGCACTTAGATTAATCGGCTAAAGGCTCAGAGTACCTTCATGGTACCCTACGCTGGAAAGTTAGATTCTTGTTGAAGCTGTTACATGTAGATGCTCCCAGAAATTTGTGTTTGGTCCACGTATGGGTGGATAGCCACCTTCGGAGAGGCCGAAGTTTCTTAAATGCCCTCGAGTGATTTTATGTGGGGATCAGAGAAAAGGCTTCACCATCTGATGTATACGTTTCATTTCAAAATCTCATTAACAAGTCTTAATAAAGAATCTCCTTTTGGTTTCTTATCGGGGTGAGTTTACAAGGCTCTATGTCCCTAAAGAATAAGCACCAAATGAAATTTTAAATGTTTTCATCCTTGATATCACATATGGAGGCATCTCATCATAATGGAAGAAACCCTAGGCTTTGGAGGCAGACCTACCTGAGCACTCATGGCTTAGCCAGGTCTAGCTGGGTGAGTTCGCTAAGCTACCTAGGCTCTTTGAGCCTGGCTTTTCCTACCTGAAGAAAATGGGGATGATGTCCCCTCCCTGCAGAGTTCCTGTGAGGCAATGGGAATAAGAACAAGAAGCCCAGTCCCTGGCACATAATAGATGCTTAATAATTGTTGGTGTTCTCCCTCTTGAGCTAAATGTTTATACCTTTCTCCCTGCCAGACATATCTGCACTACTTTCCCAGAACATTAAAATTGGTTTTTAATGTAACTGTATCTTAGCACTTAAAAAAAACGAGGACATCTGTGATATAAAACAGTGGTGAAATATCCTAGAATAAACCCCATTTCTTTGTTATTAGTCAGTCCTGAAAAAACCAAGGGGTGGTCGGAAGCTTGGCCTCCTTCTGTGATTAATACCGCAAGCTTCTATGAAATAGGTTCTGCCGCCAAAATGTAAAATACATACAGCTGCTCTTAGGAATATATTTATTTTTCCTCAGGCCAAAACATGTATTAAATTAAGACTGGTGAACAGATGTTAATTGGTTTTATTTTACATTGTAGCGGGTTAGAACTGTATTTGATATTAACTTATTATTACATTTTAATTGATTATATTGAGAGTCATAAGAGATCCCAAATTCATCCCTTGCATACATGGCTAAATAGGCAATTTTTAGGTCCCTCTGAAGAAACATCATTAAAAAGTCATGAAGGTAGTATATGCCATCTGCGTGTACCACGTGTTCTCTTACTTTATGGGCACAGGATGAGGCAACTCTGTGGTTTCAGATTTCACACTTAGAGACTCATGCCTTTTACTCTAGAGGGACATTTGTACCCTGGAGTGTACAGGGAAGCTGACTCAGAGCCTCTCTGATGAGCAGACCATTGATTATTTTGGCTTGTGTTTATGTATGTGTGATCATTGGGGACATCTGTAGTCGTCTTTGGAAGAAATAATAAGTGCAGCAATCTCTACTGTTAATAGGAAATTGAGGAGAGATAGTATTCAATGCGGGTTGGAATCTGCAAGTGTTGTTCTCACATAGGGTGCGGTGTCAGGGGTTTTGGGGGGATCATGCCCTTGCTGTTATGATCAAGAGCCGCCTCGGCTTTGTCTTCCAGGGCCAGCCGGGGGACCAGGCTGCTCTCTTTGCTGCTCAAGCACGGCCCTCCCCTCAGCTCCCCCAGTATCCAGGTCTGCAGCAAGCACAGGTACCCATGTTTGCTTTGTAGGTGCTGCTGGGATTTTTAATGCTCTTTATTTGAAGGGGGGAACTAGGTAAGTAGGGTATCAATTCCCTCATGGGGTATAGAACTTAGTCACTTCTGCTTATAGATTATAATTGACATTTCAAAAAAAAAAATCTTTTCCAGTGATTATTAAACAAGTCTCAGGATTGATTAAAGGGCATGAAACATTTTAGGAAATTCTTGAATCAGAAATATCAATTCATACCTTTCTATTAATGATGATGGTAGATATTGAAACGATGAACAGTCCCAGCCAGGGTACTTATGTTATAATGTATAATGATGTAATTCATGATTGAATTTATGATATCCAAAGATAGCTTCGAAGAGGAATCCTGGTAGAATAAGAAGATAATTGGCCTTGGCATCAGACCTTGACAAAACTCCTGACAACCTACAAGCCGTGTAACATTGTGCGAGTTACCCTGAGTCTTGGTTTCCTTCTCTGTAAAATAGAGATGAACATTGTGGGGATTTAAGACAACCTATGGAACTAGCAAAGCACCAGATAGATACACAGTAGTTATTCAGCAAATGATAGACTTGCCTTAATGTGATGCAAATCTTGAGCTATTTTTTTCTAATAGTTTTGTCATTTCTGCTTCCATATCCTTGTACTCTATCCCTCTCATAATCAGGAGGCCAGGGATGTTGGCAAGGCCTCTAGTTAGGCCAGCGGTTCATACTGTGTCCACAGCTGAAAGGAAGGCCAAGGTTGGCCTTCACAGGCACCGAGCCACACGGCCTGTATCCCTGCACGCTGCCTGCGGGAAGGTCATCGTCCCTCACTCTGTCTTCCAAGTCAGAGCCATTCAACTACCTTAAAATGTGGTACTTTGAGGACCTGAAGAGCAGTCCTCTTCTCCTGTAATCAGCACTCTTCTGTAAATTGTAGACTGACGCAGCAGAACCTGCAGCTTTTCATTTCCATTGGGTGTCAAGATTTGGAGAATCAGCCGCTCATATATTAACGGTTATTGGTAGAGTGCTGAGACAGGCTGCAGTCCAACCAGAACCAGAGATTATTGAATAGTCACCAATGACACCCTTATTCTCTGGTTCAGGTAACTGATCGTTTCTGTTGTTGTTGTTCTTGTTAGCTGGTTGGTCACTACAGACAAATGCATTAGCTCCGAGGAAGTGTAGTTACATACAAGGAAAGTGTGCTCCGTGATTTTAATTTACAATGAGCATGAGTAACTCTTCTGGTGAATTTTGGAAACAACACTAATGATGCTTGGGATCCGTTGAACATTGATGCCATCTGCGCACTAAAGGTAGAGAGGCTTGCCTGATTGTTTCTGTGCAGAAACCTGCCCTTCCTTTCCTCAAAATAAGCAACTGAGCTTAAAACTGATCTCTTAACCAAGTGAGGATTCCTTTTGCTCTTTAATTGACATTTCTGGTGAATCATTATGCAAACAGCTCATTGTATAACTTTCGGGCTCTTCTCTCTGCCTCCAGAGTGATCTTCCTCACATTTTGAGTGAAAAAGAGTCTTTGAGAACGGCGAATTTCAGGGGACCCCTCCTGGCTTTGTTTTTGCCCTCGATATCTTAGCGATAGGAAAGCTGGGGGCAAATCAAAACGCTGACTTCCTTCCTTGTGCCTGCCTGCAGACCATGCCCCAGGGCTATACGATGTACGGAACGCAGATGCCTTTGCAGCAGACCCCTCAGCAGCAGGCTGGCAGCGTGGTCCTGTCTCCTACCTATAATTCCAGAACCTATCCGGCTGCGCATTCCAACCCGGCGCTAATGGAAAGACTCAGACAGATGCAGCAGCAGCCGCCGAGTGGCTACGTTCAGCAGCAGGCGTCGCCGTACCTGCAGCCCCTGAGTGGCTCTCAGAGGTGATGCATGTGGAAGTAATGATGGCAGTGGTGGACACTCAAATTCTCGCCTTTACCGTGCTGCTTCTAGGACATGGTGCTTTAGAATTGTTCCTATGAGCTTGCATATTTGCATATAATTTTCATCGTCATCTCATCTTCAGCAGCATCCAGATTGTGGTTCAAACGAAGCAGTGCCCCATCTTGTTTATTCCTTTCAAGTCCCTTATTGTTTGACTCACATCTCCCATAGTATTTGTGTAATATTTTTCAATGATACCACTATGTTAGCGCCAATGTTCCTTTTTTTCCTCCTCTTTTAAAAAGGTTTTTTGGCAATAAATATCTAAGATTAAAAATTGTTACTTATCCTTAGCAGTGCCTTACTAGAATATGTTGATCGGAGCCACAAAGCCTGTGATTGCAATACTCGCTGTGTACGGTGCCCGTAACACTTTTGTCACATATCTTAGTTTCTACCTTTTCCACCTCAGGAATGGCTGGCAAAACCAGATCATGAAAAGACTCTTACTCAGTTTTTGCTTTAATTGGATCTTGTAGATGTAGTATATAGTGTATAACCGCACTGTCCATTATAGCAGCTACCAGCCACGTGGGCTATTTAAATTTAGACTAATTAAAGTTAAATTGAAGCTCCTCAGTTCTCTGACACACCAGTCACATTTCAAGTGTTCATTAACCACACGTGGCCAGCAGGGCCAGCTTCGAAGGTGTGTGACCTGCACAGTCACGTAGGGCGCTGTGTTTAGAAGACCCACGTGGTTGACTGTAATGCTCTGTTGTCACCCGCTTGAAATAATTACTGATTTTTGATCAGAGAGCCCTGCATTCTTGTTTTGCACTGAGACCCAGAAATGATACAGCTGGTCCTGGTGGCCAGTGGCTATCTCATTGGACAGCACAGGTGGAGACATTTCGGTCACAGTAGAAAGTTCTGTTGGATGGCGTTGGTCTAGGAGAACTCAGTTTCATGCAGATTGCTGCACTACAGTGGACAGCAGCTGGACTCCCGTGTGTTACCATCAAAGATTGCAGGTCAACTCTAAGTAATCACTGTTTGGAAAGTTGGCAGGGTCGTTGGTAACACGTGGGAAAATACATGAATTTGGAAAACATGCACCGTGTTTATTATTTGTCTAATAAGTGACAGCATAGCGTATTGCCTAAGAACTTGAACTTCAGAGCCCCGAAGTTCTGGGTTTAAATCCCACCTGTGCCGTTTGCTGTCTGAATACCTGTGATACCATGTGTCCCTGGGAATCTAGGTTACCTTAACCACTGGTCTTTATTGCATTTGAATTGTACATAGTGATTACTGAACATGACGGTTTCTTTGTGAGTGTGTGCGGTGTGCCAGTGGCACTGATTATAAACATTTGACAGTATGCTTGGGCCTGAAAACAAGTTCTTTATTCTTGACCAGACTGAATCATCAGTCGCTTCAGCAGAGCCCTCTGGTGGGTGGAGGACTGGATGCGGTGCTGACTTCCGTGCATCCAAACCTTCCCTCGGTGTCCCTGTCTCAGGACCCAGTGAGGCCCAGACAGCCACAGGTGCGACAGCAGCAGAGGCTCCTCCAGGTATGGAGCTGGGAGTGAGTGCAATGTGTGTGGGGTCCTCAGCGGTCATAAGACATAACAGACGCTTCAGACTTTAATTGCTGGGACCTAACTGGGGTAATTTAGTTCCAGTTCGGCAGGGGTCTTCCTTTCTCCGTGCATCTGCCAGGTCGTGGACAGAAGAGTACATTTTGCAGACCATCCTTGCCCTTTCACAAAGGTTCGGGAGGGGAGCTGGATGCCTTTATCTTAAGAGTGTAAGCCTCAGCTTCCTCAGTCACTGTTTAACTAGAGGCCATGCAATTTGAGTTCAAAATTTCTTACATGTGTATTTTTTAGAAACAGTCAAGCCATCCAGAGTTTTTTTTGTTCAGATTTCTAGAGGGGTCTGTAATCCAAAAAATTTTCTGTTTAACACCTCTAGTCTGATTGGACTGCGAAGTTGGAGTTACGTAGGTAGGATACTTCAAAGGGATATTTCATCCTGTCTCTGGTAGAATCCAGAGAGCTGTCCTTCACTTATTTGTCATAAATATTTGAGTCTCCTAGATAAAGGGCTCCTCCCCTTAACACATCCCGGCTTCTCCCTCCCTTGTTTAGGGAATATAGGCTGTTATGTTTATCCGTTCCATTTGCCTTTATTATTAGCAAGCTTATCCTGTGTTGTTGGGTTGGAAACTGCCTGATGAGTCTGTACAGTGGACTCTAATCTCATCAACAGTCCAACTTGAGGTGTACTGTCCTTTTGTGTATTTCTAAGAAAGGAAAAGAAAGCAGCACCGAGAATGGGAACTCTAGTAGAACTGGGGTACCCAAGGGCCATACTCTTTGTATGAGGTCAGTGAGAAATAAACCTGTCATGCAGAAAAGGACAGCAAAGGAACTTGCATGTCTCATCCTTGACACTGGTGGTGGGAAGAAAATATTTGAACCATTAGCTCAAGTGGGTTTGAGGTCTGAATTCAGTGTGACCCAAAAAATTCTGGTTGGCAGTGCCAACACTTCGACAGACCAAAGCCACCACAAATCTTCAACAAAACTGGGTTTCACAGTCACAAGGTGCCACGAATTGCATCCCAGTTTTTGCCTGTTAAAACGTGGAAAAAACTGTATCACAAAGTTGAACAACATATGGTAATTGGTTTAGGAGGGAGTGTGGCCTATAGATGGCCAGTCCCACTCACTGCATGTATAAAATCTCCAGCGTGGTCAAAAACCCTCTAGTCCTTAATTTTGTCATGAATAAAATGGAACTAATTATAGTGCCCACCTCTTAAATGTGTAGTGAAAATTAAATACGAAAATGCAAGTGAAGTACCCATTTGGTAATATTACCATTATTATGACTATAAATACTCATAGTGATATTTTCTTAAAATAATTTTTTTCCCAAGTGCTAAGTATATGTTTCAGAATTTTTTAGGACTGATATTTATATTTCTCTCTGTTTTAAAATTTCTCATTTCCAGATCACCAAGGAAAGTTATTACATTATTTTTTTATTTACCACTTCCTTTCTTACACTAGCATTGTTTTCAAGCTATAAATTTTGAAAACCTTCCTTATTGGTTAATGTGTACTTTTTATCCCAATTAACATGGTGTGTCCTTCTGATAATTTTTGCATTACCAACACATTCCTGGGAGATAAGGAAAAATGATTTGCTTCTGCATCCGAATTATACTTATTCCTTTTTTGGTGACTGACTACCTCCATAAAGGAACAGATTAAGAATTACAAAGTTGGGGTGACTTTTCCTGAAAGGGTTCACAGAGAGCCCAATGGAGAATTGGCTTCCTGTTGCAGTCGCTGTGTTTCTGGTCCATGTTGGGAGTGGCCTGCCCACACCTCAGCTAGGATTCCAGATCCATGACCCTTGTCACTTAGTGAAAAATGCCTTCTGGCAATAACTATTGATTACCGCACCCTAAAGAAGACAAAGAATTTGAGGGACAGTATGCAAACCAAGTTGGAAAAATGCAGAGGCTGAAAAGAAGTCTGGTGCTGTCATCCTCGAGATGAAGCGTTCGGGTGGAGGAGACTTTAAAGGTCACTGAGACAAACCACCTCTTAATATTTTCCTCTCCTCTGTGATGTTCCCCCCGGTGGACGTCTAGTCTGTGTTTCTTTTGTGACTTGCAAGTGTTTTCCAAGAGCCGTGTATTTGAGCCAGCGTTCACGGACACAATTTATGATTTTATGCTGGTAATTTAGGCCAGAACTTCTCACATCTACGTCTTCCTTTCAAAAAAAAAATCTAAATTCAAGAGTTCCTCTGGGTACCATAGGGAACAAAAAGATAACTAGCGAGCAGTCCTTGTCTCACCTGAGAGCGTAAGGTGGGATGAAATATGTGGAAGGGCAAATGGCATGAAATGAATTAAGACAGTGAGTATAAGGCATGTCCCTGGACAGTGTAGGGTGGTTTATACTGTGAACACTGTGACTGGCAAAGAAGAGGTCCCTGGGGTTGCAGTAGTCTGGAAGCACACGGAGGAGATTTAGGTCTTGCCCTTGAAGGAGGAACGATGTATTTGGGAAGACAAAGACGGAGGAGGCAGGTGTGTGTCATCCTTGTTGGAGCAGATTGATTAGATCAAAGGCCTATGGGGGCAGGGAACTGGAATGACGGACGTCCACCTCCTGTTTTCACACGTATAATTCTTTTTCTTTCTTTCCAGATGCAGCAGCCCCAGCAGTCCTCGCAGCCCCAGGGTCAGACCCTCGGTCTCCAAACCATGCAGCCTCAGCAGCCTCTGGTAAGGCCTGGTGTTCTGAAACCAAACATGTGGCTTTCTTCTTCCTTTTTCCCTTTTGTTTTTTTTTTTTTTTTGGTGGTGTTCTTTAAAGGCAGATTGCATTTTTTCATGTCCCGTGAGATTGTTAAGAACTGAAAAAGCCTAAATGTACCCTAGCCGTTTCTCCCCAGCACTTCATCAGAGTAGGGTTGTGCTACTGTTGTAGTCAGTATATTTGTTTTCCTAGAAGGTATAAATAAATATTTGGGGTTCAGCAGGTTATGTAATTTTTCCTCTTTAAATTTCTTCGGACTTTTCCGTTCCGTGGACTAAATAGTTATATTGAGAAACCAAGTTTTATTCTAAACAGTGTTAGAATGATAACTTAGTATGGATATGTTTAGAAGATTATCTTAACTTGGCTTTGAGTTTTCACTATAATCCCAAAGAAGCATGAGAGTACTTTCTAAAATATTACTTTACTGATGTAAAAGAAACTCCGAGTCTAGCCAGTTAGCATTTGCTGCAAGAATTTTCATGTAATTCATTTCATATAATTTCATGAAATTTTCATGTAATCTTATAATTTGCTTCTGTAGCTTTGTAAGTCAAATTTCGAAATGTTATATGCATAGCACCAATCAACGTGGTCCAAGCCTCAGTACTTTTTACTTTTGCTAGTGCCGTATCCCTTCTTTATTACTTACCTGCTACTTGTCCTTAAATTGCCTCTTTTCCTATTTCCTTAAATAAATGTTTTCTAAAAAGAAGCATTTGATCACTACTCTCAGTGGTAGTGGTCACATCACTTGTCACGCATTGGAAATAAATGTAAAAATACCGACTCTGCAGGGAGCTCAGCAACATGAGTTGAGTGAGTACCACCCCTAAGACGAGCTGTGTTACTGCATGTGTCTCACACTTTGGAAAATACTGACGTAGACTCTTTCCAGGACAGGATTTGAAAGATAGATGGTTTTTCAATTTGTAGTAAAGAAGGAACAGAATGGCCCGGGCTATATAGTACATTAGCAGGGATAGAGTAGAGTTAGGTGGTAAAGGGCTGAGAATGCCCAAAAAGGACTGGAATAGGACACCTTGAGGATATTTTTTAAGCCTCTGCCTTGGCCATTTTGATCTTCACTTTTAAGGAAATTCTTCCTTATCATGAAATGTAATCGTTATTTTGGGTAGGATAAAAAAAGAAACATTTGATTCTGTCACAAAGTTAAATTTACAGGACTAGGGTAGGAGTTGCCTTCAGGCTTCTTCGTTACGATTGGAAGCAGATGATCAGCTTATGCAGAACTGAGGGGAGACCCTGTCCCCATGCTCCACTGGAATTAAGCATGTCTCGTACAGCAGAATTTAGTACCTTTCTACTCTCCTAATAGTGTCATAAATACTTAATAATTTTTGCTGTGTAGCGAGTATATATCGCACATTCAGTTTTGACTTCTAAGACAGTATGGACACGTTTTAATGCACTAGGTTGTATTTCCCTCACTGGCTTAAGACACTTCCATCCCAGGGCCTGAGTGGGTCAGTGAGGTCAGGCTCACGATTGTTTCCCAGTGTATTCATAGGAAAGTAGTTCCAGAGAAACAAAGACCTTCATCCACGGTAATCGTAATGGATAGTAAAATGCACACTAGGCTTTTTATGGCTTTTTAATTTCTTTTAAGCAGAAATTTTTAAAAAGCTGCCTTGAGAAGCATAGTGTCTTATTTTGATATTTAGAGCTATATATATATATTTTTTAATCTTTTAACATCTTTATTGGAGTATAATTGCTTTACACCACTAGCTATCTACCTTACGTTTGGTAGTGTATATATGTCCACGCCTCTCTCTAGCTTCATCACAGCTTACCCTTCCCCCTCCCCATATCCTCAAGTCCATTCTCTAGTAGGTCTGTGTCTTTATTTCTGTCTTACCCCTAGGTTCTCCGTGACATTTTTTTTTCTTAAATTCCAAATATATGTGTTAGCATAGTTTCTTAAGGTAGGATTGTATTAGAGCAATATATTATAATCTAGGCAGCAGCTATTTGTACAAAGGCAGGCATGTTGTGTCATAAGTCTTAAGATGGGCGAATTTATCGCTTAGAGTAATAGATTTCAGGTAATTTCAGAATTAGAAGTTATAGGGATTGTCAGTGATCTTGGATTTTTGCATTATCATAATTCTTCTTTTTTGTGCATACTTTTATTACAGCATACTTATTTATATATCCTTTTAGTCCACATGTTTGTAATTTTGAACAGCTGTGAAGTCAGTCCATTGTCTTTTGCTCTGCTATTACTTGTTCAACCACACCACCTACTGTTAAACATTTAGATTGTTTCCAGTTGCAAAAGTAGTGCTGCTGGGGATATTTTGATATGTATTCTGTTGCTCTTTTTTTTTCTGTCTTCTCACAATAAAAGAAAATAGAAGTATAAGAAAAATGTTCTAATTGTATATCTTCAGAAGAGCAATACCAGAGAGCCTCAGCAATATTAACAAAAATATTATATTTCTTTTTATCATTAGGTACTGTTCCTTTTCTTATTAGTTCTAAGATTTATTATAGATGTTATAAATATATTTATTATAAACATCTCCAGCAGATCCAGTTTTTGTTACTGGCCAGTGTTCTTCCTCCTCTGTTTGTTTCTTTGCTGGAGACTGGAGTGGTGAGCCAGCTGTTGAAGAGACGCCAGCTCTGATTCATTCACAGCTGCCCTTCATGAAGTCTCAAGGGAGGAGGGATGGTGCTAACACAGCCACCATCTTCCTCATGACTTGCCCTCCTGCTATCTGGCGACAGCCACAAGTTGACAAGTGCTTACTCAGTATGTACAGTGGAGGCTGGCCCTCTGCCCAAGGTCATGGAGCACAGCGATGACATGCCAGGCTTGCTTCCTGCCACCAGATGGCTTAGAATCATCGGAAGCTGTCAAATGGAAAGTAGTAGAAGCATTAGTGAGGTTGTATTTGTTTGCCAGGGCTGCCGTAACGAGGTCCCACCAAGTGTGTGGCTTAAACAATTGGAAATGTATGGTCTCACAGTTCTGGAGGCTGGAAGTCCGAGATCTGGGTGTCGGCAGAGCTGCTTTCTTCTGAGAGCCCTGAGCCATACCTCTCCCGTAGCTTCTGGTGGTTTACTGGCAATCTATGGCAGTCCTCAGCTCGTAGACACACCACCGGATCTTTCCTATCATCCTCTCCTGACATTCTCCCTGTATATGTGTTTGTGTCCAAATTTCCCTTTTTTTATGAGCACACCAGTCATCAGGTCTCACCCTAGTGACCTCGCTTTAAGTTGACTATCTCTGTAAAGACTATCTCCAAATAAAGTCACTTTCTGAGGTACTGACGGTTAGGACACCAACATATCTTTTTTTTTTTTTTTGAGGGGGGGACATAATTTAACGCGTAACAGAGGTCAAGAGGAATATGAGAAGTTTGGGAAGCTTTGGAGGAGGAGGTTGAACGCAGGGGACCTCGAAAGCCATTTGCAGTTGATTCACTGCTTTTTGACTAGTTCCTTGTCAGTCTGTTTCCTTGTTGACAACAGCAGCTGGGCCTTGTGGGACAGTGGTCATCAACACCCCTATAGGCAGGTTGGTCACTGCTATGAGAAGTGTGAACCTAAGTGACAAAACTAACTTAGAACAGAAGCTAGTGCTTTTTCAGAAAGGGTCATCAAGAAAACAGAGAGAACTTTTCTGTGAAGAAAAAGGAAGTGTAAGAAAAGCCCGTGCTTCCAAATTAAATCTGGAGTTGTCATTTGCTTACTTAAGTCACTTATCTTCTGTGAAGGAAGAGCATCTGGAAAGAGAATGGGTGCCCTTGCTGGAGAATTATATTTGACATCTCTAGCTTTAGCTTTGGTCTAAATTATGGTTCTTGACTTGAAAAATACTTTTAAAGCTCATGAGTAGTTGTTATGATTAAATTGACTCAACTATGTTAGCAGGCCACGATTTTTTTCTTTAAAACTGCTTCCAGCTTTTAAGAAAATAATGTTTACACCATCCTGCTCTGTCATATCTTTTCATCATAAACTTAGGGTGCCCTAGTTGGGTGACCTGGAAAACATGCTAACAGAAAGCTTTAGAAAGTTGGCTTTTTAAATTGACTGATCCTTGTGTCAGTATCATATTATATTGAACATATACTTTAAAAAATTTGCATAATTAGCAGCAGTAGTTACTTAAATAATTGCATTAACTTTTAGTCAAAGGTGGGGTAGAATTGCCATATAATCTTCCTCAAGGAATTCATATGTTGCAGTCAGAGAAATTGAGAAATTTTTCAGGATGCCTCTGGAATTCAGAATTAGCCAGAAAATTTTATTCTCCTTTTCAAATGGAAGAAATTCGGTCCATAGAACTTTATCGAGCCAGGTTGCCTTCCTTTGCATGAATTTGGAATTTTTTTTTTTTTTCTTTTTTGAAGAGAAAAGAGAAGTAGTATTTATGGAAGGAGGTTGGGGAAGACGTTCTTGGGAGATTTGTGGTAACAGGCCAGATACTTTTAATTTTTTTTTTTTTTTTCCCTCCACTAAATACCATGTGCAGATCAAAAAAGAAAAGAAAGGCTCGGTTGAAGTTGCTAGTTAACTTGCAAATGAATGCATACTAAATACTCTGAAATCCACCAGCTGCTGGTCCCCTCTGAGTGTGCCCTCCGGAGCACGAGTCCTTCTGTCCAGGCCCCCAGTGGAGGGCCCTGGGCAGTGCTACAGTCTATTGTGCTAAAGCCGATATGGGTGAAGATTTGTGTTCTGTCCATCAGAGGAAGGCGGATCTGTCTGTGGATCCTGTCAATCGGCAGTGTGGGTTTAAACTAAATGTTGCCTTGGTACTTTGTTCCTTTGCTTACTGATGGTGCAGTCACAGGTGTCAGGACACAGCGGCAGGAGGCAAGGACTGTGTTTACTCACTTTGGTGTCCCTGGAATCCGGAAAAGTACCTGGATTTGGATAACTCATTTGTTGGATGTCACGGCAGTGAAGGAAAAAACCCCACCCATTATCCATATGCAAAGGAAAACACAGTTCAGAGGGTGAGATGTCTACAGGAGCTCTGAGGCAGCTAAAGGTCCATCACTAACTGAATCAGCCCTGCTGCTGCTGGTCATGGTTAGTCAGTGTCTGCTTCTGCTGCTGAAAAGGATGAGCCACCGTAAGTCAGCTATTCGGAGACAAAAAAGATTCAGTGACATTTATTTAAATAGAAATGATTCATTAGTGATGCATTTTTACCTTAGTAATGATTGAGTAGAAAAGTTAAGTGTTCTTGAATTAATGTGTTGTCACAACAGGGACTGGTCAAAATACATCAAATACATTTTTTTTTTTTTTTTTTTTTTTTGGGGAACCAGTGTCCCCTACATCGGCAGGCGGACTCTCAACCACTGCACCACCAGGGAAGCCCCCATCAAATACATTTTTAAATTACTTTTTCAGTTCAGCAGAGAATGGTTTGCTGGAGAGTGACTGTGCCACCTTGGCTGGTGTGTGACTGACGTTACCGAGCTCTGTGTTTTGTGCTTGCAGCTGAAGCCTGGGACAGCTCATGCCTCCGAGAAGCTCAAAACACAGAACCCTAGAGAGAGAGAGGCAATTGTCCTGTTATGCCATATTTCATAATAAAGGCATCTACACAGTGCTGAGGGTGCAGTGATTCACTCTTCAGATGCCTGAGGGAGTCACTGAGTGCTTGAGCTGATCTTTGAAGGAGGAGTAAGATTTTTAGGAGTGGGTAGGGTAGGATTAAGGGGAAGGAAGGGTGTTCTAGGAGGAGGGATTAACATCTGCAAAGGTACAGGGGTAAGAGAAACTGGGACCATCTCCTGTATGGAGAGAGTCCAGAAAACTCGTTCCCTCTTCACTTATCACACTTACGCGGCGAAGGTTCAGTATACACAGATTGTGTTTTTTCGGGCCTCTAGTAAACCTCAATTGACCTATTTATTGACCTGTTTTGGTAAATTAAAAGTTTCAACTGCAACAACAGGGATGATTCCAGAATCTAGCCAAGCATCAGACCCGTGGGGGGGAACCATTTAAAAATACAGGTTCCCAGCACATTTGCCCCAGAAATTCTAATTCAGGGACAAATGTGCTGGAGCAGCCTAGGAGGACCCTAGGGGGATGACTCTTCACATTTCCCCTGGTGGCTTTATGATTCCTTAGCCACTCATTACATATTAACAGAAATAAAATTTTTATGAAAAGTAGGCCTATTTATCAAAATGAAAACTTAGAAGAATGACATCGTTTTACATTTTCGAAGCTTTCTTTGACGTCTGAGTTAATAGAAGACATTCAGTTTGTTGCGACGTCACACACTGTGTAGCAGCTGGAAAACTGCATTGTATACAACCGAGAGAATGAAAGTGAAAAAAGTAAATACTGCCTTAATATTACTGTGAAAATGGTTTTGACCTTGCAGATACCCCAGTAGACTCTTGCGGTCCCCCAGGCATACTGTGTCTTAAGGCCATCCAGCAGACCACCCATCACTCCCCTCGCCACCCCCCATCACACACACACACAAGCTTCCCTGGGCACCTAGTTACCACCTTGACTCCTCAAAATAAGGAATCTGACAGATCACTACGGTGTTCTGTTCTATAAATTACTCTGTTTGAAGCAGACTTTAAATGAACATAAAGAAGGCAGCTAAGTATTTGTTGAATAAATGAATGTTAAATATTTATGCACTGTGTACCTTTAATCAGCTGATAAATTAAGATTAGATGCCTTTGCAGCCATTTAGAAAATCTTGATTATTTTCAAATAAATTAATATTTGGAAACTAAAAGTTCTAACTAAGGATAGCACTGGATCATGGTTATTGAGCTCTGAATCCAGAAACCTGTCTGAATTCCCGCCCCAGTACTTAAAACAGGGATCATGGGCAAATGACAGAAGCCCTCAGAGCCTCAGTTTCTTCATCTGAAAGTGAGAATAACAGCAGTAAAGGTTCACGATCCCTTATATTTATTTCCAAAATTCAGACACCTCTAAAAATGGAAATTTTCTTTGAAATTTCACTGAACAGGCAAACCTGACCTGAATTCCTTTGGTAGGAAAAACTCACCTGAATGGACTTGAAGCTCTTTTCATTTATTTTACCTGATCGGACTATTTATTTTCCTGCAGAAATTAGTATGTTTGATTATGGAGTACTTCGTAGACCTTGATTAGTCTGTGTATTATGAATGTTTCATAGTTAAGTCAGATAGGCATTGAATTCCGAAACACATCTGCCCCAAGGACTTCAGATGAGAGACTTAGGATAGGTCTTTCCACGTCAGGATTAAATGGGCTAATGTATACCTATAATGTCTAGAACATCGCCTAGTACCTAGCACCATATTAGGTTTCGTTAAATAAGTAGGGTGATATTTCCATACAGATTGCCAACAAACCCATGAAAGAATGCTCGACATCACTAATTATTAGAGAAATGCAGATCAAAACTATAATGAGCTATCACCTCACACCAGTCAGAATGGCCATCATCAAAAAATCTAGAAACAACAAATGCTGGAGAGTGTGTGGAGAAAAGGGAACACTCTTGCACTGCTGGTGGGAATGTGAATTGGTTCAGCCACTATGGAGAACAGTATGGAGGTTCCTTAAAAAACGAAAAATAGAACTACCATACGACCCAGCAATCCCACTACTGGGCATATACCCTGAGAGAACCATAATTCAAAACGAGACATGTACCACGATGTTCGTTGCAGCTCTATTTACAATAACCAGGACATGGAAGCAACCTAAGTGTCCATCAACAGATGAATGGATAAAGAAGATGTGGCACATATATACAATGGAATATTACTCGTCCATGAAAAGAAACGAAATTGAGTTATTTGTAGTGAGGTGGATGGACCCAGAGTCTGTCATACAGAGTGAAGTAAGTCAGAAAGAGAAAAACAAATACTGTATGCTAACACACATATATATGGACTCTAAAAAAAAGATTTAAAAAAAATGGGTATGAAGAATCTAGGGGCAGGACAGGAATAAAGAGACAGACGTAGAGAATGGACTTGAGGACGTGGGGAGGGGGAAGGGTAAGCTCAGACGAAGTCAGAGAGTGGCATGGACTTATATATTCACTACCAAATGTTAAATAGATATAGCTAGTGGGAAGCAGCCGCATAGCACAGGGAGATCAGCTCCGTGCTTTGTGACCGCCTAGAGGGGTGGGAGGGAGATGCAAGAGGGAGGAGATATGGGGATATATGTATATGTATAGCTGATTAACTTTTTTATAAAGCAGAGACTAACACACCATTGTAAAGCAATTATACTGCAATAAAGATGTTAAAAATAAAAAATAGGGTGATATTTCCAAATAAGTGTGGAAACCCCTGAATAGGAAAGAAAGCTCTTCTTATTTTACTAACATTTCCACATCAATGAAAGATGAGTTTTTGTTTTCTTTTCTCCTCTTGAGTTGGGCAATAGGAAAAAAAAAAAAAAAAAAGGAAAAGTGCTATTTTCCTGCTTTGTATCAGCAAAAATAGTAACTTTAGTGGAAGTGTACCTTCCTTGTTATTTGGAAATTGAAGGCACTTTAGAATTTGTGATTCTGTTCGTTTTTATTGAGCACCTACTATGTGCCTGGCAAGCTGGATACTAGGGCTACATAAGGGAATAAGCCCAAGTCTGTCCGCAGTCACCCATAGTCTAATGGGAGAGAAATAGTTGAGAGCCAGTGGTCATGCCAAATACTCGGTTTTAAAAGAATTAACCCGGCAATGCCTTCTAATTTAGGATTGCCAAATAAAATACAGGACTCACAATTAGTTTGAGGTGCAGGTGAACAATGATTAACTCTTTAGTAGAATTATGTACCAAATATTGCATGGGACATACTTATACTAAATGCAGTATTTGTCCTACGCAATATTTGGGACATACTTAGAACCAAAAAATTATTTATCGTTTATCTGAAATTCACATTTAAGGACACTCTGTATTTTCATTTGCTAAATCTGGCAACCCTAACTACGGTCCTGGGCTGTTTTCAACCATATTGGCAAGCTCTGAGTAGGAAATAGATATTGCACTCATATTGGGTAATTGAGTTTTTAAAAGAAGACTATTTATAGAGGTATGGGCAGGGTTAAAGGACACTAAGGAGGACGAAACAGCCGGGGCTGGAAGCAGTTACTACCCCCAGGTCCCAGAGGGGCAAGAAGGAAAGAAACAGAGAGGGCCGCTGACAGGCGCCATGGCCATCCCAGGGTGAGATGCGTTCCACCAGCACAGACCCAGTAGGAAGGAAATTGGCAAAAAAAAAACAAAAACCAAACCCAATACTTTATTCTGCTCCCTCCCGACTTCACTCTGCTCCTGTCCTGCAATCTTGGGAGTGCCCCTGCCCTCACTAGAGGCCGGGAGGCCAGGGGGCCGGCACTCCATAGCCAGGTGGGTAGGGGATGGGCCTATGGAGGTAAGTTAATTCATTCCGACGTGTATCTGATTAAGATATCCTTGCATCAGAACACATCCTTTGCTACAACAGTGATAAGCCAGGGGGAAAGAAGGTGGGGAGGGACAGAAAGGAAAAACGAAAAGGAAGAACAGAGTGACAGTCTGCAATTTGAAGGTCAAGGAAAAGGTGAATCAGCACCATGAATGATTTTAATCAAAGGTAATTTTGTTTCCGCCAAATAGGTTCTTTTTCCCCTCTTTGGAGTAACCACCTCGATTTCCTATATCAACTTAATGGCTAGAACCAGGGCACTTGGGCCCTCATATTATGCCGGCACGTGTACGACCCTGGAAGGCAGCACCGCCTTAACGTGTGGTCCTTGGTGCCTCCCTGGACTCGCCCCCTCCCGACCTTCATCCTCCATCAGGCAGCAGTCCCAGATGAGTCCAGGCCCCTGCGCTGCTCACCACGCTCTTGTCTCCATTCGCCCAGGGCCAGGCCTGTGGTGCTTGACCCAATCCTCCCACCAGACAGCTTTCAGTTTGCTGATGCAAATGGTTTGTAACATGGTGATACTGACTAGCCAGCTGGTGAAGGCTGAGGTAACAAGAATGTGTGAACCACTGGGCACGGCTGGGTTCCTTCCTCAGGGCTCTCCCAGCAAAGGCTAGGTCACCCCCCGGAGACGGGTTTTGGAATGGATGGGGCACTTTCAGGTTACGCCCAGGTGTCGACCAGGGTTGGCTGAAGATCAGTGTCGGCGCACTGGGTGTGGTCCTGCGCAGGGCTTCAAAGTGCGCTGCAGACCTTCTGCTCTCGTCTGTGCTGAGCGCTGAGTGCTGAGTTCCCTCCTTTCTCTGGATTACAGTTTCCCAGGCAAGGCTTGCAGCAGACCCAGCAACAGCAGCAGACAGCCGCTCTGGTGCGGCAGCTCCAGAAGCAGCTTTCCAGTAAGTACCCTCCGTCAGGAACAGATGGCTCCCAGGACGTGAAAAACAAGCCAGTGAGCAAAACACAGGTGGCAGCTCCTCAAAAACTGTCTTCCTTGGTGCCGTTTTCATGTTCGTTTTAAGTCCAGGCCGTTCTCATTTTGTTGGTGTTGGTTTGAATGCTTCTTTTCCGGGAAAGGCCCAGTCTTTTCCTTGAGTTCAGCGAGGATGTTTTCCTGTTGCTTCTCTTTGAATCTGGGAATGTTTCTTTCCAGCTGGGGGCCCTGTGGAACGGCAGGTGCTTTTCTGATAAAGCTAGATGTCCCAGAGAGCAACTTGGCTGATACCCTCCAGTGTACGATGGAACAGGATAGGTGCCCCCCCTGCCCCCAAGACTCGGATATGGAGAGGCCAGCACCAGACCTATCCCCTGGTCACTAGGGCCATGGCTGCTCTTACCACGGCACCACCCTGCCCTTCCTGATAGCGACTAAGAGAAATCCAGACCTGTAACGTGGCAGGTGGCATCGCAGGACAGTGTTTCTCCCCAGTTAATCTTGCTGCCGTGCTGGCGTGCTACCTTTCTAGGGCGCATGCCGACAACCCATTTCATCGGACCTCATCCCAGTGCCAGCAGCCTGCTCCCATGAATCCAGTCGCCCTGTGCTGGAGTCACGGGATGGGCAAACTCTTTTAGAAGTGGGAGCGAGGCCCCTGTGATGCAAAGAATATTGGCCTGGAAGTCAGGAGACCTAAATTCTGCTGCCAACTCTGTCACCATTATCTGGGTCATGCAGTTTTTCATCCATACAGCAAGCAGGGAGACTAGCAATTTCTCGATTCTGTGCTTCTGAGGTACAGAGCGATGAGCAGCGAGTTCTGAAGGCAGTGGTGTGGCTCTGGTGGAAGATTGTAGGGAAAAGGGTCAGTTTATGACTGAGAGAGAGGGGCAGCTTGGCTCTAGTCTTAATTTCCTGCCTGCTGCTGTCCGTGTGTTTTCCTGGGCAGAGGGAACACCTCTCTTATGCCCTGTGTCTCTCCGAGGGCATAACCAAGGTCTGTTGTTGTTGTTCTTGTTTTCCTTTAAAAATATTTCCCTCAGTTAAGTCATGTCAGTCTTTTCCAAGAACTGTTCAATCGGTGTGGTCTATTAAACACACGTGTGGTTTAAATTTCACTGTGTTTCATCAGCTCCAGAGTTCACATTTTTAATTTTTTTATATTTGGCTGCACTGGGTCTTCACTGCTGCACGCGGGGTTTCTCTAGCTGCGGCGAGCGGGGGCTACTCTTCGTTGTGGTGCACGGGCTCTAGGCGCGCAGGCTTCAGTAGTTGTGGCGCACGGGCTTAGTTGCTCCGCGGCATGTGGGATCTTCCCGGACCGGGGCTCAAACCCGTGTTCCCTGCACTGGCAGGCGGATTCTTAACCACTGTGCCACCAGGGAAGTCCCAAGAGTTCATATTTTTGCATGGCTAAAGAGAATATAATTTTAAGGTAGAGACAACATGTTATATTTTAATTTTTTTTTCTAGTGATTGGAGGTATGTACCTACGATTTTTATGGAGTAGCACCTATCTGGGGAGCATACTCTTGGTTCCTATTTCCAAGGGCTCACAGAATGCAGGTTTTTTTGTTGTTTTTTTTTGCGGGGGGCGGGTTGCCATCATTTCTGGAGCACTTTCTTGGACCAGTGAATTTTTTGCCATCATTTCTGGAGTACTTTCTTGGACCATGGGTCCAGTCATGGACCCATGACTTTACATTTATTAATTCACTTGATTTCCTAAACCACCTCATGCGCCGAGGTGTTATTGCTATTCCCGTATTACAGATGAGGAAACAACTAAAGAACAGGGACATTTTCCCGTTTGCCCAAGGTTACTCGGCTAGCAGCTGGGACTAAAACTCAGACTGTCTCCTTCCAGAGCCCACCTCTTGACCACAACATATAGTCTGATGCCTGACATGAGCAGTGATGCCGGCCTCCTTTGTTGAATAAGGGCAACTAAGCTGAGCTGCCCACTGCATTTCTGCCATAATCCGTGTGAATGGGGCCTTTGGATTTGAATAGTCCCACCAGAGTTGTGCAAGCAGTAGCTATTTCTAAGCCTGTGTCATTGTTTTGAACCTACTCACTGTTCTTTATTTGTCCAGGTGTGCACATAGACACACGTGCACAGGCAGACACTCGCGTCACACACACAGCCTCTCTCCCATGCATACTCTTGCACGGTTCTCTCTGATGTATCTATCCATGGCCATTTGCAGAAAATTGCCCCTTTCAAGCTACTTCTCTCACCTACTATAACGTCAGTGTCAAAGTAGAATCTCTGATGTGCTTTTATGAAGTTTCCAGAACTTTTCATGTTTTATGATACTTACAGTCCTTTTTTATGTTAGTATTGAGACGTTTGTTAGCTCAGGGATACAGACTTTTGACGGGCCGATGACCTTCATCCCAAGGCCTCTTGCTGGCCGTTGTGGGACTCTGATGTAGAGGTGGCCCCTCTGCAGAATGAATCGAGCAGTGGTATTAAGACCTTGGCCGCACAGGTGTCTGGGCTAGTGTTATACTTCCTGACCAGTCAGTCTGCTTTCAGTACCAGCCTCAGGAATAGAGGAACAGTGACAAGAGCGTGCCACCGATCTGTGGCATAATTTTGCGTCTGCAATTTTATTGGATTTTCTTTTTCTCATTAGGTAACCAGCCACAGCAAGGAGTGACGCCCTACGGGCATCCTTCACACTTCTGAGTCTGGAAGAGGACAAAGACATGAAGTTTTTTGTTTGCACTGAAAAATAGAAAATCACATTTAATGCATTAGTCACCTTTAGAAACGTCCCTTTGTTCTTTCATTTCTTTGGCGTTTTCCTATATTTTACGCTACATTTCATACAAAGGCGTTTAAACAAAATGTAAAGGAAAAGGTGTGGTTTGGTTTTGTTTCATTCAATTTGAAAGTAGGTTTAAAAATGTGGATCATGTGGGCCTACGCCAGGAAGAGTTTGGTAGCAGACCTTTTGAAATTGGTGCTTTTATTGAATCTCGTAGTTATAGAAAGAATGGATTATGGTGGATTTAAAATATTTATGGATTCATTAATGATGAAGTTCGGTTTTGGGGGTTTTTTTTTTGCACACTGTGCCGGACCAAACTACTGATTTGAAAGGCATGTCAGATCTTGACAGGAAAGCGACCCATTTATTCTGCGTTCACCCTTGGTGGCAAAGTGGACATTTATTTGCATCGCTCTAATTTGAAACGTTTGTAATTTCTTAAGCACTTTATGAACTTTGTTCTTATTTATGTAGGATTTTTCTTTGCTTTTGTTGTGGTCAAAAGGTGCTGAAACAGATTGTTGCTTAGTACTTAAACTTCTTAGACCAAGAACTTAAACCAAGGCTTCTGTGAGAGCCACCCTAAGGTACGTGGAAGCCTGTTAGAAGTAGCTGTACTACTAAATTTGTTTTCAGTGGCGAGATCATTGACCAGAGTCTTTGTGAAGGTACAACATGTAAATTCTAAAGGCCGGAACGAACCACAGTGGAATTGTTCCAATTATTTGCCAGATTTGGCAAAAATGACTCTGTCCAGTTTTGGTTCTCCTGAACCTTATGCCAACTTGAGAAAAAAAATCTCGCAGCTGGCCTGAGATTCCACAGTGCTCAAACTTGACATGGTTTCCAGAGAATCTGGCCCCCAAGTCCAGGGGGGGCTCCGGTTTTCATAAGAGATGTATTTGCTGTTTATTTTGTATGGTAAGTATTTGCTATTTTGAATTTAACTATTAATGTTGGTGTCTGTCTTGGTTGTGTATTGCATATACTGTATTTATAAATTGGTGCAAAAAGCACAAGTAAAGTAAATTATACATCAAATTTATTATAAAGAAATAGTAACTATTTTAACTTTGTTCAAGTATGTGGTAATTTGCTCCTATTAGAGTGAAAAATACAGTAAATTATTATCAGTTTGTGTAACTTAAGAGTATTCCATATAATATTTTTTTAGATTTAGATGCATAAAATTTTGAATGTGAAAATTGCAGGGCATTTTAAAACATGTGGGGGATATTTTCCCATGTTCTGTGTTAATTCATTTTCTTTTGCCATATGAATTTACATGTAACGTAGTCGAGCATACTGTGAATAGATTTGTCTATAATGAGCAAACCATGTAGAACTACTTTTTTTAAATGTAGCTGGTACAACTTTAGTAGATCATTTCCTTTGCAAATCATTATATAAATAATTTATATCTTCCTAGGTGAGTTACTCATTGCAAAATTTGACTCATGCAAATGACCTCAAATACATGTCCGCTTACTTTGCTGTGGCAGCATCCATGTGAACTGCTTTGTACACTGTGAAACGATTTCGCTCCAGCCCGCTCATTTCATGTTTACTCTGGGTTGGAAAAGACTTTGCCAAAACATTAAAGACCATTCTTTTCACTAAATCAACATGTTCTATCTGCTTTCAGAAGATGAATCTTGACATTTCAGCTGGTTTTGTATATCAGGGTTTTTTTTTTTGGTTTTTGGTTTTTTCCCTCTTGAGAGTCATACTTAGAGTTCATGAAGTTATTTTTTCTTCAGAGTAATCTGTCATATAATGACTGCCTTGGCAAAACAACTGAAATGTGAATGTCGTGCCTAGTGAGTACCAGTCATGTTCTGTCCTGATTGTTGTTTTACTTCTTCTCAAGAATTACTGGTGTTTAAAATGCCACCTTTCAGTTTGAACCATATATATTTGTAGCTCAATATTGCAAACAGAAGTAAGACTGTTTCAAGAATGAGTGTTATAATTACATAGCATTTGTATGCACTTTATATTTTGCAGAAGTTAGTGAAATTAATTTATTAATCATTTTGCACTTGAAAGCTGTGGGACATAGCTTTTTGTTGCTGTCGGCTCCTTTTTTTTTCAGGTGGGAAAGCTAAGATATGGTAAGGCCCTATAATTCGACGATTCTACAGAGAGTTGAGGAAAAACCTAGAACTGGTTTTCCCCTGTGTCCTATACAGAGAGAAACTGGAATTTTCAATCTATTCTTATCATATTTCCTCCCATTTAATCCTCTCTCCTGAGAGTTTTCTTTTTCTTTTTTAGAATATGCATTGATTTGTCTTGAAATGATCACAAAGGAAAGCCCTGTCCTTCGGCAGAACCTGGTAATTTGCTTGGTGAGACAAAGAGGAAATTATCTTAGGATAAGATGGAGACCCCAGTTCCCCTTAAAGACTTTGAAATAGAATGGAGTTGGACATAAGAAGCCCTTAGATATACCTGTTTACATAGTAGGCTTCTTCCTAATAGGGTTACACTTGTCCTCTGTTTTTTATTCCTCTTGGTCCGGAAGTAGAATGAGATCACTGTTAGAATGAGTAGCCCTTGACCGCTTATGGCCACAGGATACCAACATCAAAGAAAGAACGTAGGAATCGGGTCACCTCTTTAGGTGGGGCAAGCTGAAAGTTGGTGTGATGAAAACAAAATGAAGTGAGTCCCCCCCGCCCTCTGTCTCAACTGATTGACAGGGAAAAATGTAGTTCTCGGTTTTGTGTGCTGAGCTATCTATCTGAGCAAGACCTATGGCATTTTCTTCTTTTTCATTTATTAAGTCTCCTATAAGTCTTCTTAAATAATAGGCAAATATTTGAATAGATGCTGGAGAAATTACACTGGAAAATCCTAGCCTCTAAAGTTAGAAAAGCTGAATCATATTGTCCCTTAAATTAATTCAGGTTGAATTAAGCATGTAATATAAATAAATTCAGTGAATTACAAAAAGCAACATTTTGTATAGGGTTGATCAAATTTTAACTACAGTGAAACTCCATTGTATGTATTCGGTCTAGATTTTCCCAAACATTTCCCTGTCACACAGGATTATCACCTTATAGAATAGACGCTCATAGAGCAATGATTCCTCCTAAGAAAATTTTTCCTTATAAACAAACAGTTCCAAACCAGGGGTGCCTGAGCTAGATTTTGAAGTTATAAAGAAGTTTGTGTATTTGAAAAGCTTTTTAATGGCTTTATTTGGGATAGATGTAATCAACCCCCTTTTCACATTTTATGATGTGCAGGTGTTGTTGCTTTCTTACAAGTGGAAATTCAGCCTGCGTTTATTTTTAAATGCAGTTATTAAAACATTTTTTTCTATTCCCCATCAATGAAAATTTTCAGTGTGCACAAAATGGTGAATCATAAAACAGTTCAGCGCTTATTTTCTGTGGGTTTTAGTAAAATATTTATAAACTGACCACAGTATTTATACATCAGGATGACAAATTTACATCGACCACAAATTTAATCATCTTTTCCATTGTGTCTGTCCTCAGCGCCATGCTTGTAACATTGATTAATAGAAGGTGGACACTAGGCAAATGGTAATGAAAGAAAAAAAGTCCATTCTTTAATGAAGAATTCAGGTACATTATCCACTTGTTATTTTATGGTCGATCGTTTTCTCTTAATGTTCATTGTTATTCGTTGGCAAAATAAAAGTGCCTTAAGTTAAAAGTTTGTTTTGAGATCCATTATAAAAAAAAATCAGTATCAGTTCATAATGCATTTATTTACAAGTCCTTTTTTTTGCATGTCTATTATAATATTGTAAGTGTATTCAAATTCATTTACATGCCTATGGCTGCCTTTGATTAAACTTCTTCCAAAAAGTAAATTCTGTCCAGATGTTGACTTTGTTCAGGTAGTTTTATTTTCTGTCAGATTACTTGGATGTAAGTTGTTGCGTAATCACTTCCAAGTGGATTCTTTGCTGTGCATCTGTATATCCCAGAATCTGAGGCTTGAGGATTCTGAATGACTAGGGTACCTTGTGGGTGAAAACGTTGAATTCCATGTGTCCTCCCTTCGTGTGCCCCTGAGAACAGGGAGTGGTCAGGCATCTCCCATGTGATTTCTGGCTTGGGGACTCCCAGGGCCACACAGCGGAGCTGAACGGCCACGCCTGTCCTCGTGAGGACGTTCCTGGGTAGGCGATTTGTAATTCGGGGAGGGTAGGCCACAACCATTACTGGAAGAGTAATCAGTGCATGGCCAATACTGTTTTGAGCCTTACAAACGTAGCTTCCTCTGTCATAAGCTGTTGCCTCTTTGATGACCAAGGTGCCATTTTCATGCAGTATGTATTTTCCACTGATCTGAGGCGTGTCTATTACGTAACCACTTGGCACAGTCCATTTGATACGTGGCTTAGGGCTTCCATCAGAGACACAGTGCAACGATAGAGTGTCTCCACTGATACTGTAAACTGTTCCTCGTGCATAAGTGACAATCACTGGCTTTTGGCCAATTTCTAATACAATTAATTTCTCAATATAGCCAACTTTATTTCTTGCTGTACACCGATATTTTCCTGTATCGTCCCGAGTCATTTTAGAAATGATAAAAGAGCCGTTACTTGCTATTAGATACTGAGAATTGTTTTGTCCATTGGGAAATTGTGTGCCATTTGGTAAAATCCAGATTATTTCAGGTGGTGGGTTTCCATCAACAGAGCAATTCAATGCTGTGGACTTTCCAAGCTGGGCAACGATTTTTTCATTATGTGGATTTCTGAATGTCGGTCTTCTCAGCATTTCCAGTACTTCTAACTGTACCACCAGCACACTCTCTCCTCCTTCATTCCGAGCCACACAGGTAAAATTGGCTGCATCTGAAAGCCTCACATTCCTAATTTCCAGCGTTCCATTTTTATGGACTGTGATTCTGCTTCCATAGTACGGAACTGTGAGGAAAATACTGTCTGGCATGATCCACATGATTTGAGGAGATGGTGTCCCTTCGGCTCTGCAGTCAAAGTGTTTTTTGGAATGCCTCACCGCCATGGCTTTAATGGTGGTTTTATCTGTATACAGACCATTGATTAATGGAGGTTTGGAGACAACGTCCAGTTTGTACATTTTGGTGTCATCCCCACTGGGATTTCGTGCCACACATACGTACTCTCCGGAATCGAGCAGTTTCACTCTGTTGATAGACAAAGACCCATTGGCATGAAATGCGTACCTGTCCTTAGAGAATGAAATCATGTCATTGGAAGGCAGCAACCAAAATACTTTTGGCTTGGGTTCCCCAGTGACCTCACAGTCAAGGACGGCTGTGTCTCCAGCCTTGACTCTCGTGTTGGTCTTGTAACCCTGCCGGATCCGTGGGGCGGCTGTTATGACTGTTACGTGGACTTTCATTTCATCCTTCCCTAGAGTGTTCTGGGCATGGCAAGTGTAATCTCCTTCCTCTGCCATCCCAACTCTGTTGAAGTATAAGGTTCCATTGTCGAAGAGGGTGAACCTCCTGGTGCTGTGGCCACTGTCGTCGGCCTGCATGGCGTTATTTATCATTGTCCCATCAGGCAGACTCCAGGATATCTCGGGCACTGGTGAGCCGGAAGCCATGCAATCGACTTGGAAGTCTTTCCCGTGAAAAACTTGCTTTTTAAAATGTTGCTTGTGGTCAATTTTGGCAGGTTTCCGTCTTAGGCTGACGTGCATCAGGGTCAGATCGTCCCCCATCTTGTTTCTCGCCACACACAAGTAGTCTCCGCCGTCTTTTTCTGTTACTGATCCAATAAACAGGGATCCATTTGGGTAGACTTGGATGCGGCTGCCCATTCTGAGGAAAGGAGACGGATTGAGTATGCAGGTATTAACAAGGAGTGGGAGACTTATTTACACAGGATTAGCTTTATGGACATTTTCTTAAACTGTTGGAATGGAATTAAAATCACTGTCTTTTAAACTATTCTGAAAGATGAAATTAGCTGAACAGATACGGTTTAGTGCAGACAAGCACTATGTCTTAGATGGACTTCAAACGAATCTCCTCTGCATTTCAATTAAAAAGAATTTTCATGGTGACGAGAATATTAGAAATACCAGTTTCCTAGACCCATGACCGTCTTGACCACTTTACACATCAAATGATCATTTTGTGATATACATCAGTAAAGAACAACTTTCATACAAATTTACTTGCTCAGAAAAGATACCAGGTTTTCCTTTTTAAAGAGATATTAGTAATCAGTTATTTGGTTAGAAAATGAGTTTTACTTTTTTTTATAAAGAGAGGAAATGCCAAGGTAAGACCCATTAGAAGCTTACTAAAGCGTCTGTCTCTGCAGGCAGCTGTACCGTGACTCTGGTCTCTGCATTACATTGAACTCCGTGAAGACCATTTTTCTCTCTGAAGCCACTACACAGCCTGCTATTACCACATTGAACCATCAGGTGGCAGATCTTTCCTGGTAAAACCAAATCTAGTTTTTCAAAAAGACCAGTGGAAACTAACTGCTAAAAACGCAATCAAAAACACCCATAGGTGGAAATCTCCGTACGTGTTTTTCTTCCTAGTTCTTTGGCAACATGAGCTAAGCAGGTGGGTGAAATGAGAGAGAAAAGTGTGGATGACCTTTCATAGCATAACTGCTAAGCAAGTCAAACAGCCTCAAGTCATTTTTCACCTTCAAGAAAACATACCATAAGTAGGAAGAGTATTTGTTGTAGGACAACTTACAAGTGCTGATATTCTTTTTTTTTTTTTTCCCTCAAGCCTGGAGAGAACTTGTCTTGCATATAAACCAAAGGAAGGTCATCATAATGGATGCACTTTAAAAAAGGAATGGAAACTACAAGGGTCTTTGCATTCATTTTTTAATCTTTAGGTAGTTCCCCACTATACAGCCAAAAAAAAAAAAAAATACTTAGATAGACATAGTAACTTGCCCTTTTCACCATGCTACACTGCCACCTGCTATCATTCTTCCCTAATGCTTTCTAAGAGCTGTTTCTCAAACTCGGGTGCACATTAAAATCATTTGTATAAAATAGTGCTGTTGCCTGGGTCCCACCTCCAGAATTTCTGACTTAATTGGTGTGGAATGTGACCTTGGCCTCAGGACTCAGTTTTCCAAATGACTCTCATGGGCAGCAGAGTCTAAGAACCACTGCTCTAAATCTTGGTATTTAATGCAGTTCCCTCATTACCTGCATCAGAATTACATGGGGTCTAATTTAAGATGCATATTTCCTGGTTTCACTGTTCAGAGATTCTGATCCAATAGATCTAGCCAGGGATCCAGGAACCCACTCTTTGACAAACTTCCCGGGTGACTTTATGAACATTGAAGTTTGCGAAAGAGTCTCAAATTTGAGTGTGTGCTGTAATCATCTGGACAGCTTTTAAGAACACAGATTGCGTGTCAAAACACAGAATCGGAATCAAGTTCTCAGGCGATGCTAATGCTCTTGGTAGGAGGACAACCCTCTGAAAACCAATGACTCAAAATGACCTTTCCTCACCCCCAAATCTGATGCATCTGGAAGTTGTAATATATAAAAAGAGAACTGTAACTGTTTCCTTTTATAAACTGATATTTTTAAGGGAAAATTTACTTTTGAAAGTGGAAGTTTTCCCTGAGTAAAAGAAAGGGAATTCTTTAGGAAAATTAATGCACAGGCAAGCACGTGCAGTCTTTTAGAGCAGTGTTTCTTGGACCTTATTGCTCATGTGATTCACCTGGGGATCTTTTTAAAATGCAGATTCTGGTTCTGCCCATCTGGGATGGGGCCTGAGTTTCTGTTCTTGTAACAAGCCCCCAGGTCATGAGAAGCAAGGTTCCAAAGAAGAGGAAACACAATTCCGTCCTGAAACATAGGTCACGTAAGTCATATTTAAAGTCATGGAGGTAGACCAGTAGTGCTGTTAAGTCTGAGATGGTTAAAAAGAAATTCAGAAAAGGCAACGTTCACCTGACAACTAGGCTTTAAAAAAGTAAAATGTTTTGCTTATTTTGTTGATGGTGGAATAGACTTGGATGAGCATAGTTATGATGAAAATTTTAATTTTTAGAATCTAAAATAAATTCAGACTTACAAAGCCAAGAAGTGGCAACAGGAAGGACTTTTTTTTTTTTTTCAGCAGAAGTGCCCTTTTAATTTCTCTTGACATCTAAAGCATCTAAGTAAAGAGTATTCTTGCCTTTCTGAGTGGGTTAGTTGCAGAATAATCACTCAAGTGTTCAGTTAGCAAACAAGTTGTAGTTCATCATAAAAGAAAAGAATGACAGTACCTCTAGTGGACCTGTGATAGCATCTGTGATCTTACACACTCTGTTGCCTCTTCCAAAATATGAACAATCTTTCTGTGTTCTGTAAGTGCTTTCCCAAAACAAAATATAAACAGCCTACCTAATATCTTTGCTATCAAACTCTGAAAGATTTGTTGGACTACCTAGGGCGAGATTTTTGGTCGAGATTTATTCTAAGATGCTTAATGTGTTTTAGACATTCCTTTGGATTAACTTTTTAAGACATTCCCTTACATTTTTTCACACCTCTTCCATTCTTAAAAATTGACCTAATGCCCAGTAAACATTTTAGACATTGTTTTTACAACCTAAAATTAGAAATTTATCTGTTATTCCCATCACAAGTGTCATGCCTTCTACACTTCTTGCATTGGTTTCTGCATGGGTAGTAAAATTGTATTCAGAAGTACACAGAATCATGAGCAGTCTCTGGGTAAATGAGAATCACCCCCATGTGCTGCAGGGTGATTAAACAGACATACCAATATTATTATATACAAAAACTGGTACACTACTGAAAATATTTGATGCTACAAATGGGTATACATATAGTAGATAACAAGCATAAACATGTGAGTTGTGAAGTTTACATTTTGTAACCCAGCATTCTTAAATTTTAAATCTAAATTTCAATTTAAAATTTAGGTAATCTTCATGACTTATTTGAAAATTAACATTTACTTTGGAGTTAAAGATCACAAATTAACTTCCTTAACTATATCCGTTACCAACTTATAGTTTGACACTAGAAAAAAATCTATTCTTTTAAGCATAAACTCATGTGTAATTTCTCTTGCATGGATATTTTCTATTAATAAAAATGGAGGCAGAGTCAAGATGGCCGCATGGGAAGATGCAGAGTTAGTGTTTCCCCACAACTATGGTACCAACTGGCCACTGGTAGGGGACTCTGACACCCAAGGAGACGGGAGGAACCCCAAAGTGAACCGGTAGGACATAGGGGGACTGAGAGGGGGAGGTGAAGTGGAGGCCAGACAGGATCAGTGACCCTGAGGCCGGGGAGATCAGGAGAGGCAGGCGGGAGGGCCCCTCTGGGCGGAGTAGGAGAGGAGCAGAGGGCGTTTGAGCCCAGAAAGCCTGCTGGGCTCCCAGGTGAGGTCCCCTGCCTTCTGAGAGCAGGGGTGTGGGGCATGCCTGGGCCCCTTCTGTTCCTTGAGCCTAAGTCCCACCCCCCCCCAAGAGCCCCCAAGGCCTTTTCCAGCCCTGTCAGTGGTCCTGACCATTGGCCCCACCCACCACCCAAACCTCACCCTTGCTTAGACCCTGCCCTCCACAGCCAAGGCCTATTTCCAGCCTTTTTTTTTTTTTCCCCTCCTCTTTTTCACTATTGTGGTACGATTGTGCCTTCTGGTTGTTGATTCATCTATATTTTTATTTTTATATTCCTAACATACCTGTTAGTTTCCTAGTCTCATTTTTTACTTTGTTATTGTGGGGTTTTTTTCTTTTTTTTTGCCACCCCAGGTGGCTTACAGGATCTTGGTTCATGAGCCTGTGAGTGGGCCAAAGCTCCTGCAGTGGGAGCTGTGAGTTCGAACCACTGGACTAACAGAGAACCTCAGACCCCAGGGAATATTCATTGGAGTGAGTTCCTACAGAGTTCTTCATCTTAGCACCAAGACCCAGCTCTACACAGTAGCCTACAAAGCCCAGTGTTGGAAGCCTCAGGCCAAACAACCAGTAAGAGAGGAATACAATCCCACTCATAAAAAAAAAAAACGAGATGGCAAAAACCTACAAGACCAAATAAATGAAGAGGAAATAGGCAATCTACCTGAAAAAGAATTCAGAGTAATGATAGTAAAGATGATCCAGAATCTTGGAAATAGAATGGAAGCACAGATTGAGAAAATACAAGAAATGTTGAACAAAGATCTAGAAGAACTAAAGAACAAATAAACAGAGATGAACAATGTAATAACTGAAACGAAAAATACACTAGAAGGAATCAATAACAGAATAACTGAGGCAGAAGAACGAATAAGTGAGCTGGAAAACAAAATAGTGGAAATAATGGCTGAGGAGCAGAATAAAGAAAAAAAGAATGAAAAGAATTGAAGACAATCTCAGAGACTTCTGGGACAACACAAAATGCACCAACATTCTCATTATAGGGGGTCCCAGAAGAGGAAAAGAAAGAGTCTGAGAAAACACTTGAAGAGATTATAGTTGAAAACTTCCCTAACATGGGAAAGGAGATAGTCACCCAAGTCCAGGAAGCACAGAGAATCCCATACAGGATAAACCCTAGGAAAAACACACCAAGACACATATTAATCAAACTAACAAAAATTAAAAGAAAAAATATTAAAAACAGCAAGGGAAAAACCAAACATAACATACAAAGGAATCCCTATAAGGTTATCAGCTGATTTTTCAGTGGAAACTCTGCAGGCCAGAAGGGAGTAGCAGGATGTACTTAAAAGTGATGAAAGAGAAAAACCTACAACCAAGATTACTCTACCCAGCAAGGATCTCTTTCAGATTTGATGGAGAAGTCAAAAGCTTTTCAGACAAACAACAGCTAAGAGAATTCAGCACCACCAAACCAGCTTTACAACAAATGCTATAGAAACTTCTTTAAGCAGGAGACACAAGACAAGAAAAAGACCCACAAAAACAAACCCAAAACAATTAAGCAAATGGTAATAGGAACATATATATCAATAATAACCTTGAATGTAAATGGACTAAATGCCCCAACCAAAAGACACAAACTGGCTGAATGGATACAAAAACAAGACCCACCTATATGCTGTCTACAAGAGACCCACGTCAGACCACTTCAGGGACACGTACAGACTGAAAGTGAAGGGATGGAATAAGATATTACATGCAAATGGAAATCAAAAGAAAGCTGGAGCAGCAATACTTGTATCAGATAAAATAGACTTTAAAATAAAGACTGTTACAAGAGATAAGGAGGGACACTACATAATGATCAAAGGATCACTCCAAGAAGAAGATATAACAATTATAAATGTTTATGCACCCAACATAGGAGCACCTCAACACATAAGGAAAATGCTAACAGCCATAAAAGGGGAAGTCGACAGTAACACAATAATAGTAGGGGACTTTAACACCCCATTTACACCAATGGACAGATCATCCAGACAGAAAATAAATAAGGAAACACAAGCTTTAAATGACACAAGAGGGCTCCCCTGGTGGTGCAGTGGTTGAGAGTCTGCCTGCCAATGCAGCGGACACGGGTTCGTGCCCCGGTCCAGGAGGATCCCGCATGCTGCAGAGCAGCTGGGCCCATGGGCTGTGGCCGCTGGGCCTGCGCGTCCGGAGCCTGTGCTCCGCAGCGGAAGAGGCCACAGCGGTGAGAGGCCCACGTACTGGAAAGAAAAAAAAAATGACACAAGAGACCAGATAGGTCTAATTGATATTTATAGAACATTCCACCCAAAAATGGCAGAATACACTTTCTTCTCAAGTGCACATGGAACATTCTCCAGGACAGATCACATCTTGGGTCACAAATCAAGCCTTGGAAAATTTAAGAAAATTGAAATTGTATCAAGCATCTTTTCTGACCACAATGCTATGAGATTGGAAATCAATTACAGGAATAAAACATAAAAAACACAAACACATGGAGGCTAAACAATACGTTACTAAGTAACCAAGAGGTCACTGAAGAAATCAAAGAGGAAATTAAAAAATACCTAGAGACAAGTGACAAGGAAAACACGATGATCCAAAACCTATGGGGTGCAGCAAAAGCAGTTTTAAGAGGGAAGTTTATAGCTATACAAGCCTACCTCAAGAAACAAGAAAAATCTCAACTAAATCTAACCTTATGCCTAAAGGAACTACAGAAAGAAGAACAAACAAAACCCAAAGTTAGCAGAAGGAAAGAAATCATAAAGATCAGAGCAGAAATAAGGAAATAGAAACAAAGGGAACAATAGCAAAGATCAATAAAACTAAAATCTGGTTCTTTGAGAATATAAACAAAATTGATAAACCTTTAGCCAGACTCATCAAGAAAAAAAGGGAGAAAACTCAAATCAATAGAATTAGAAATGAAAAAGGAGAAATCACAACTGACACTGCAGAAATACAAAGCATTATAAGAGACTGCTACAAACAACGATATGCCAGTAAAATGGACAACCACAAAGAAATGGACAAATTCTTGGAAAGGTACAATTTTCCAAGACTGAACCAGGAAGAATTAGAAACTATAAACAGACCTATCACAAGTAATGAAATTGAAACTGTCATTTCAAATCTTCCAACAAACAAAAGTCCAGGACCAGTTGGCTTCACAGGCCAATTCTATCAAGCATTTAGAGAAGAGCTAACACTGATCCTTCACAAACTCTTCCAAAAAATTGCAGAGGGAGAAACACTCCCAAATTCATTCTACAAAGCCACCATCACCCTGACACCAAAATCAGAAAAAGATATCACAAAAAAAGACTGCAGGCCAATATCACTGATGAACATAAGTGCAAAAATCCTGAACAAAATGCTAGCAAACAGAATCCAACAGCACATTAAAAGGATCATACCCCATGATCAAGTGGGATTTATCCCAGGGATGCAAGCATTCTTCAATATATGCAAATTAATCAATGTGATACACCACATTAACCAATTAAGGGATAAAAACCATATGATCATCTTAATAGATGCAGAAAAAGCTTTTGACAACATTCAACACCCATTTATCATAAAAACTCTCCGGAAAATGGGCATAGAGGGAAACTACCTCAACATAATGAAGACCATTTATGACAAACGCACAGCAAGCATCATACTCAACGGTGAAAAACTGAAAGCATTTCCACTAGGATCAGGAACAAAACAAGGATGTCCACTCTCGCCACTCTTATTCAACATAGTTTTGGAAGTCCTGGCCGCAGCAATCAGAGAAGAAAAATAAGTCAAAGGAATCCAAATCGGAAAAGAAGTAAATCTGTCACTGTTTTCTTATGACATGATACTATACATAGAAAATCCTAAAGATGCCACCAGAAAACTACCAGAGCTAATCAATGAATTTGGTAAAAGTAACAGGGTACAAAATTAATACACAGAAATCTCTGGCATTCCTATACAACAACAACGAAAAATCAGAAAGAGAAATTCAGCGAACACTCCCATTTACCATTGCAACAAAAAGGATAAAATACCTAGGAATAAACCTGCCTAAGGAGTACAAAAGACTTGTACTCAGAAAACTGTAAAACACTGATGAAAGAAATCAAAGATGATATAAACAGATGGAGAAATATACCACATTCTTGGATTGGGAGAATCAATATTGTGAAAATGAGTAAACTACCCAAAGCAATCTACAGATTCAGTGCAACCCCTATCAAACTACCAATGGCATTCTTCACAGAACGAAAAAAATTACAATTCGTATGGAAATACAAAAGACCCCAAATAGCCAAAGCAATCTTTAGAAAGAAAAACAGAGTGGGAGGAATCAGGCTCCCTGACTTCAAACTATACCAAAAAGCTACAGTAATCAAGACAGTATGGTGCTAGCACAAAAACATAAACATAGGTCAATGGAACAGGATAGAAAGTCCAGAGATAAACCCACGCACCTATGGACCCCTAATCTATGACAAAGGAGGCAAGAATATACAATAGAGAAAAGACAGCCTCTTCAATAAGTGGTGCTGGGAAAAGTGGACAGCTACATGTAAAAGAATGAAATTAGAATACTACCTAACACCATACACAAAAATAAACCCCAAATGGATTAAAGACTTAAATGTAAGACCAGACACTATAAAACTCTTAGAGAAAAACAGGAAAAACACTCTTTGACATAAACCATGGCAAGATCTTTTTTGACCCACCTGCTAGAGTAACAGAAATAACAAAAATAAACAAATGGGACTTAATTAAACTTAAAAGCTTTTGCACAGCAAAGGAAACCATAAACAAGACAAAAAGACAACCCTGAGAATGGGAGAAAATATTTGCAAATGAAACAATAAACAAAGGCTTAATCTTCAAAATACACAAACAGCTCATGGAGTTCAATATCAAAAAAACAATCCAGTTAAAAAATGGGCAGAAGACCTAAATAGACATTTCACCAAGGAAGACATACAGATGGCCAAGAGGCACGTGAAAAGATGCTCAACATCACTAATTATTAGAGAAATGCAAATCAAAACTACAAGGAGGTATCACCTCACACCAGTCAGAATGGCCATCATCAAAAAAATGTACAAACAAGAAATGCTGGAAAGGGTGTGGTGAAAAGGGGACCTTCCTGTACTGTTAGTGGGAATATAAATTGATAAAACCACTATGGAAAACAGTATGGAGGTTCCTTAAAAAACTAAAAATAGAACTACCATATGACCCAGCAATCCCACTACTGGGCATATACCCTGTGAAATGGACCCCTAATCTATGACAAAGGAGGCAAGAATATACAATAGAGAAAAGACAGCCTCTTCAATAAGTGGTGCTGGGAAAAGTGGACAGCTACATGTAAAAGAATGAAATTAGAATACTACCTAACACCATACACAAAAATAAACCCCAAATGGATTAAAGACTTAAATGTAAGACCAGACACTATAAAACTCTTAGAGAAAAACAGGAAAAACACTCTTTGACATAAACCATGGCAAGATCTTTTTTGACCCACCTGCTAGAGTAACAGAAATAACAAAAATAAACAAATGGGACTTAATTAAACTTAAAAGCTTTTGCACAGCAAAGGAAACCATAAACAAGACAAAAAGACAACCCTGAGAATGGGAGAAAATATTTGCAAATGAAACAATAAACAAAGGCTTAATCTTCAAAATACACAAACAGCTCATGGAGTTCAATATCAAAAAAACAATCCAGTTAAAAAATGGGCAGAAGACCTAAATAGACATTTCACCAAGGAAGACATACAGATGGCCAAGAGGCACGTGAAAAGATGCTCAACATCACTAATTATTAGAGAAATGCAAATCAAAACTACAAGGAGGTATCACCTCACACCAGTCAGAATGGCCATCATCAAAAAAATGTACAAACAAGAAATGCTGGAAAGGGTGTGGTGAAAAGGGGACCTTCCTGTACTGTTAGTGGGAATATAAATTGATAAAACCACTATGGAAAACAGTATGGAGGTTCCTTAAAAAACTAAAAATAGAACTACCATATGACCCAGCAATCCCACTACTGGGCATATACCCTGTGAAAACCATAATTCAAAAAGAGACAGGTACCACAATGTTCATTGCAACACTATTTACAATAGCCAGGACATGGAACCAACCTCAATGTCTATCGACAGATGAATGGATAAAGATGTGATAAATACATACAATGGAATATTACTCAGCCATAAAAAGAAACAAAACTGAGTTATTTGGAGTGAGGTGGATGGCCCTAGAGTCTGTCATACAGAGTGAAGTAAGTCAGGAGGAGAAAAACAAATACCATATGCTAACACATATATATGGAATAAAAAAAAAATGGTACTGATGAACCTAGTTGCAGGGCAAGAATAAAGAGACAGACATAGAAAATGGACTTGAGGACATGGGGTGGGAGCGTGAAGCTGGGGCGAAGTGAGAGCAACATTAACATATATTCACTACCGAACCTAAAATAGTTGGCTGGTGGGAAGCAGCAGCATAGCACAGGGCGATCGGCTTGGTGCTTTGTGATGCCTAGAGGGGTGGGATAGGGAGGGTGGGAGGGAGGCTTATGAGGGAGGGGATATGTGTATGCATGTGGCTCATTCGCTTTGTTGTGCAACAGAAACTAACACAGTAACGTGAAGCAGTTATACTCCAATAAGGATCTATTAAAAATAAACAAACATATAAAATGGAAATGTTCATCCCCATCTTTTCTGTCATATTATGAAACATCATTGTATGAAGTCATGTAAATGTCAAAAATTAATACTCAAACTTATTCTTCAAAGAGATTTAATCTGTATAGAAAACAGTTAAAAATCACTATTAATATGCCTGTAACAGGAGATATTAGAGAAAGTGTGTATGTGTATATATGTGTCCGACACCGTCAGAGTGATTGGAGGTCCTGAATACATTTCACTTTGTGAAGGCCTTAATGTTGTGACTTTGATAAAGTGCTTTGCAGTTTTAGGGTAGAATAAATTAAGTATAGGTTGCACTAAAATTGAAAATCCTTTACTAGGAGACTCTGAAGAGTGAAATAATGAAGTGCATCTCTCCAGAACTTGATTGCTTTACAACATTCCCTCTTATTTTTGGATAGAAAAATTATTTTTTGACCCACCTGCTAGAGTAACAGAAATAACAAAAATAAACAAATGGGACTTAATTAAACTTAAAAGCTTTTGCACAGCAAAGGAAACCATAAACAAGACAAAAAGACAACCCTGAGAATGGGAGAAAATATTTGCAAATGAAACAATAAACAAAGGCTTAATCTTCAAAATACACAAACAGCTCATGGAGTTCAATATCAAAAAAACAATCCAGTTAAAAAATGGGCAGAAGACCTAAATAGACATTTCACCAAGGAAGACATACAGATGGCCAAGAGGCACGTGAAAAGATGCTCAACATCACTAATTATTAGAGAAATGCAAATCAAAACTACAAGGAGGTATCACCTCACACCAGTCAGAATGGCCATCATCAAAAAAATGTACAAACAAGAAATGCTGGAAAGGGTGTGGTGAAAAGGGGACCTTCCTGTACTGTTAGTGGGAATATAAATTGATAAAACCACTATGGAAAACAGTATGGAGGTTCCTTAAAAAACTAAAAATAGAACTACCATATGACCCAGCAATCCCACTACTGGGCATATACCCTGTGAAAACCATAATTCAAAAAGAGACAGGTACCACAATGTTCATTGCAACACTATTTACAATAGCCAGGACATGGAACCAACCTCAATGTCTATCGACAGATGAATGGATAAAGATGTGATAAATACATACAATGGAATATTACTCAGCCATAAAAAGAAACAAAACTGAGTTATTTGGAGTGAGGTGGATGGACCTAGAGTCTGTCATACAGAGTGAAGTAAGTCAGGAGGAGAAAAACAAATACCATATGCTAACACATATATATGGAATAAAAAAAAAATGGTACTGATGAACCTAGTTGCAGGGCAAGAATAAAGAGACAGACATAGAAAATGGACTTGAGGACATGGGGTGGGAGCGTGAAGCTGGGGCGAAGTGAGAGCAACATTAACATATATTCACTACCGAACCTAAAATAGTTGGCTGGTGGGAAGCAGCAGCATAGCACAGGGCGATCGGCTTGGTGCTTTGTGATGCCTAGAGGGGTGGGATAGGGAGGGTGGGAGGGAGGCTTATGAGGGAGGGGATATGTGTATGCATGTGGCTCATTCGCTTTGTTGTGCAACAGAAACTAACACAGTAACGTGAAGCAGTTATACTCCAATAAGGATCTATTAAAAATAAACAAACATATAAAATGGAAATGTTCATCCCCATCTTTTCTGTCATATTATGAAACATCATTGTATGAAGTCATGTAAATGTCAAAAATTAATACTCAAACTTATTCTTCAAAGAGATTTAATCTGTATAGAAAACAGTTAAAAATCACTATTAATATGCCTGTAACAGGAGATATTAGAGAAAGTGTGTATGTGTATATATGTGTCCGACACCGTCAGAGTGATTGGAGGTCCTGAATACATTTCACTTTGTGAAGGCCTTAATGTTGTGACTTTGATAAAGTGCTTTGCAGTTTTAGGGTAGAATAAATTAAGTATAGGTTGCACTAAAATTGAAAATCCTTTACTAGGAGACTCTGAAGAGTGAAATAATGAAGTGCATCTCTCCAGAACTTGATTGCTTTACAACATTCCCTCTTATTTTTGGATAGAAAAATTATAAATACATTTACACAGGTATCATTTTAAAACTGTCACAAGTATGGAAGCAAATGAGATTTTTTAACTATATAAACTCAGGAAGAAGCTGGCCCTTAGAGTATGGCATGTAAGAAACTTGGTTTTTATATAATTTGTATTATTTTGTATCAGTCTCAAAATGATTAGGTTTTCTTTAGAGCGAGTTACTTTTCTGTGTAGAGTCTGTGTGCTCTCTAACACTGCTGCTACTCTCACTCTACCCCTTTTACCACTTCAGAAGTTGTACGGCTAAATAAGATAATCTCAACAGAAAGGTATGGTTTACCTGTGCCACTGGTCGACGACAGCCTTGGATGGTAGCCTCCAGATTATTTTCGGTTTCGGCTCCCCAGTGGCTGAGCAGTTCAGTAGTAATTTGTCCCCCAGATTCACCTCCATCCATTTCTGGGATGCAAATTCTATACTGGGGATAGTCTCTCGTTCTTCCACTGTAAGAATTACCACCCTTCTCTCTGAGCCCGTGGAGCTGGTAGCAATGCATTCATAAGTGCCCCGGTCTGAAGAGGCTATGTTTCTTATAAGCAGAGTTCCATTTGAAAATAAGAACTTGGAATTGATGAACTGTAATGGTTTCACTTCGGTGCCATCAGAGAGGACCCAGTGAACACCGGGCTGAGGAGTTCCTTTTGCAGTACAGGGCAGTTTCAAACTTTCACCCCAAGTCCCTGCAATAACTTGCCTCTTTTGTTCTAGAATAACAGGTGGGGCCGCAATAACTTGTATTTTAACCAGCAGTGCATCCTGGCCCACTGGGTTGCTGGCCACGCATTTGTAAAAGCCCCTGTCATAAATGCTGAGATTGTGGATGACCAGCGTCCCGTCAGATGTCACCAGGGCCTGCCTGTTCCCCTCGGATGATTCAGAGACCACTGTTTTGTTTGCAAGAATCCAGGAAATTGTAGGGCTGGGCCTGCCTTCAGCTCTGCACTTCAGTTCCACTGTGCTTCCGGAATGGACTGTGATCTCCTTAGTATGTCTCTCCAGGATCCTGGGGGGATAGGAAACCACGGACAAGGTGACATGAAGGCGGTCTGTGCCAAATGGATTGGATGCTGAGCACAGGTACTGTCCACGGTCCTGAATGTCCACCCTCTGTATGGACAGGGTGCCATTGGGGAGCACCTGGAACCTGCTATTCTGTTTCCTTTTAGACAAATCAAGTCCTGATAAGAAGAAAGAAATTTATAGCCATAGGTCATCAAAGTTTAGATAGTAAACATAAATTGCTCACATGGAAGTCTCAAGAGGAACGCTATCTTTTTGTTAGGCTACTGGGAAAAAATATATTTAAAATTAAGACACCTAGTCTTCAGATTAGTAAAGTTATTTCTGGATTTTTTTTTAACTAATTTTAATGTAAAAGCCAGATGCTTCAACACAATGACCATTCACAATTTCTTTGGATCTGCTTTCAAAGCATTTCAAAAAAATGGTCTTAACATACGTTTTAAAACCTTCTAATGAGCAAAAAGCCATGCATATATCAAATAAGGATATTGTTTGAGTCTTGGAGAAATCTGAGGTTGATGTTGATTATTTGGCTACATAACCCCAAAACATAACACAGTGTTTTCCTTGTTTTGTAACTAAAGAAGATGAAGCGCAAAGAAACAGTTTCAAATACCTGATGAGACTCTGGTCCAGTGGATAGTGGGCATGGGATTCCCAACAGCTTCACAAGGAAGAAAGGCATCTGAGTTAGCTGGAACAGTAAAACTTGCCGCTCTTCCTCCAACTATTCTGGGCCTTTCAAATATATTCCTAGATAAAGAATCAAAGGGAAGGAATTTGGAAGTTGTTATTTTTTGAATTGGTGTCTTATTGAAGCTACTTTTCTTTGCATTCTTCTGTATATCCCAATTTGAAGCATGAGTGGTGCCCTCAGGCAGATCTGGAGTGGGCAGTATGCTCACTACTGGCTTTTTGACCTTTTCAGCCATTTCTGGGTGTGACTTGTGCCAAAAATGGTTTTCTGACCAGGGAGAGGGAGTCAACTTAGAATTCTGTGATTTAGCTGTTATTAGTGCTGGCATAGAAGTAGAACGTAACAGATTGGAGTAGATAAAGTGGGTGATTCCAATTGTGAACTTGGCATTTGGGTGAGTTTGGGGAGATGTTACTGCTAATTGCTGTGGATGAGCATTGTGCTTTGAGGATTCATGTGACTTGACCATTGTACTTGTCATCATCCTGAAAATGGGAGTTGCCATATTGTCAGCAACTGCACTTTGGTTACTCAAGGGAGGGGAGGTGGGAATTGGCATTGGAGTGGCACTGGCGCTCAGGAAGGGTGGCACAGTTGAGCGTCTAAGGATTGTGTTCCTAGTGGTGGTACTCTGGTGTCGTTTGCTGGACAAAGTGGTTTCAGAAGCAGCTGTGCTCTTCAAAGTCTGACTACTCTTCTGGGGTGGTTCTTCAAGCACATCTGTCAGATGAAATGTTCTTGGATGAAGACCAATTGTGCTTGGAATTTCTTTTATGTTTTCTAGAAGAGAATGAGTGAGAGCAGACACACTGGGTTTGGTTGAAGTTTCAGCTGCTGTTAGAACAGGAAGTGTCACAGTGGTGGGTGTAATGAAGCCAGAAATCTGGCTGGGAGAGTTATTTGGGTCATTCCTATTCTTTTGAGGCTCCTTTATTCTTTGTACTTTTCGTGCCCTGGGTCTGGCTATTTGGGCTTTGTTGATAATGATAGATGCAGGGGCAGTAGTAGTTGTCAGCATGGCTGTTTGCAGTGATATGAAATCTGTACTTGATTCTTTGCTTGAGCTACTAGGAGGTGTAGGGTAAACAGGTGGGAAGGGCAGCTCCTTCATTGTTGGGAGACTTATACGACTGTGTGTTCTAGTGGTACTGTGGTGAGTTGTAGCTGATGTTACGGATGGAATTTGCATCACACTTGCTGAGAGTGTTGTGAAGTGGAAGGGAGAAACTTTATCTGTGGGTAAAGCAGGAGATATTTTAGGAAGAACCAAGTCTGTGCTTTTTTGTGAACCAAATTTTTGCTGATTCTTTAGCTTTTCTTTTTGGATATGGTTATTTACAAAGATATGATGCCAGGGAATTTTCCTTCTTGAAAGTCTTGTAATGGCTATAGTAGTAGGCATAGGTGGCTTGATGGTGGGACCTGGAAGTGGTGATACAATCACTGAATCTCTTTTAGCTTCACTGGCTTTAGACATGCTTGGGTAACTAATATTTGTTGCATGAGTCATAACTGCACAAGTTGGAGTCACTTGGGTACTTTCAGCACTGAAATATTTTATTTTCGGTGTTGTTTTCTCAACATCTACATTTGGTTTTTTCTCAAATAGTAATGATGGATTGTGGACTAGAGTTGTAGATTCTTCTGCTATGACTCTGGCAATTTTAGCTTCAGGAAGGGTGATGGGGGAAGACCTTGGAAAAGGCAATGCTGCTGCAGCAGTGGTGAGTCTTTCTCTGGGAGAACAGGATGGGCATTCCACATTGCGCTCTGTGGCTAAAAATGCAGTGGTTCTTTCTACAGAAGAACCTCTGAGTGTTGGCCTCACAAAGTTGTATCCATGCTGTCGGAAAATTGGAGTTCGCCCCCTGCTCCAGATTTTCCTCCGTCTTCCAAAGTGTCTGGACAGTGGAGTGTTAATTGTACTATTTCTAGGAATGTGTAACTGAGAATTAGCACCAGTGTATGGGTCTGAAGGGCGCTTAGAGGTGTTAGGTTTTTGAGTAACGTGAGAATGGGAATGATGGCCCCAGGGTTCGCTGACTCCTATTACAGACGTCTGATGACTCTTCGTGGCATTTACTGATCCTAAAAATACATCAGCTTTACTGTTAGCACTGCCCAGAATTTTGATATGGACATCTTTGACTGTAGTAGCCCCCACTGTTACTGGGGGTGCACTTTGCAAATGCTCTCTTTTTCTCTCCATGTCGTCAGTATCCTGAAATTGACTTGCTTCAGGTAGTAGAGGAAAGATAGTAGATAAATTTCGGTTGGTTGTGCCTTGCATTTTGCTTGATGTGGTTGTGTTCATATTCTTTGACATGGCTTTAGTTTTAATAGTAGTAGATGGTTTGAAACCTCTTGGTTTTTCAGGCAGTAGTATCTGTGGACTCACAACTGGGGAGACTTGGGTGCCAGCAGTTATATTTGTCACAGGGCTATCAGATGATTTTCTGGAATCAGCAGTCACTGTCCTTGCCAGAACACTGGGAGCTTTAGTCGCCAGGACCATAAATTCCTCATCTGGAGGGAGCATGCCTGATGAGTCTACTTCCTCACCAGGTATTTCCAGGAGTTGGGTGACCGGTGGAGGTGGCTTTGTTATGGTATTTTCTCGCTTCTCAGGCATAATATTCTTTTTAGCTTTCTCCAGTAGTGCTGCCCAGTGTTGTGGGTCAATTCTCCGGGCAGAGGGAGGGAACTGCCTCCTGTGCTCTCCGAAACGTCGGTTGGTTGCATCTCCACGCCGCTGGGCTATTAACACCCCATGCTTAGGATTCTTACTTGTGATTGAGACTTGTTTTCCAGCCTCCGCCCTCACTGGAGCAGATGTGGAGAGTTGTGCAGCTGGTGGGTCCTTAAGCTGAGCAATGGCATTGGGCTCATCAAACCCAGATCCATCTGTTTCTACATTATGCTCCACTGGCTGTTGCCCTTTTATTTTGACTGAAACTTTGTTAATTAAAAAATCGATCCCTGATGGGTTGGCTGCTACACAACGATAATGACCCTGGTCTTTTTGAGTCGCCTGTAATATTCTTAATGTGCCATTGTTAAGAATTTGCTTATCTCTTGAGGACTGATGGAGCACAGTGTTTCCTGGAAGAACCCAGCTGACAGAGGCATCTGGGATACCCGTAGAATGGCATGGAAGGTCAAGTGTTTCACCAATGGAAACTATATGACGAGCTCCATTTTCCTGATAAGCTTCTATGTAGGGCTCTACCACCGTAATCCTATAGGTGAGAATATCTGCATCATCGTAATTGGTGCTTATGCAGTGGTATATGCCTGTGTCAAAACTATCAGCCATCTGGAGTTCCAGTTTTCCACTTTTGTCTATCAGGATTCGCCCATCCTCACTAACGTAAGGGGCTCTCACTTTACTTCCATCAGCTAGAAGCCACTCCAGTTGTGGGGGAGGGTCTCCTTGGCTGGGGCAATCTAGGTCAATGGTCCCACCGACCAAAACAGTGCGTTCCCGCTTAGTATTGTTATCCCTGGAAATCATGGTCCATTTGTGTTTCTCTGGCTTCTTCTCTGCCCTTGGTAAAGTGACTTGGGCATCGCTGGAGTACTGGATCTGCAGTGTACTGAGTGTGGTGGCAGTTCTGTTTAGCTGCAAGGAAATTTGGTCTTGCATTAACCAAGAGGGATCTGCTCTGAGATCAGCCTCGATGTCGGTAAAGATGTCTTCAGGCTTCAGTACCACCTGTTTATATTTGTAGCAGAGTTGTGGTGTTTCAGTGAGCAAGTGGCTCCTTTCTAGGATCAGAGGAGAGTCACTGTACAAAGCCAGCACTTTCCACACTGGCTGAATGTGACTGTAATCTATGTTACACACCAGAAATGTTGAAAATGATGCGTTTAGCATGATATAGTCATTTTCTGCAGTGAATGCAGTGGATGATGTTGTTGAGGGCTTTTGGATACTGCAGATCATGTTAGCTTCATTTCCAGACTGGTCTGTCATATTCAAAGTCAGGGAGCCGAAGGGTGCCATGAAATCTTGGGGAGAGATGGACACAGAAACACTATCTTCCAGAATAGTCAGGCTCTTCAATTTCAGGGAGGGGTCAATGGTTGGCTTGGCACACAGGAAAGCTGCAGCTGGGACCACAACTAAGGGCCTGCCTTTAGAGGTCCTGGGGTTCATGCAACGTGGACATTGCTGAGGACTGGAGGGACTTCTGTCTCTTTTGCATTTTATTATATCTAGAAAAAATGACAATTGAATTACTGCCAGTTGTGGCTTCTTTATGAATTAACATTTAAACATTTTGAATAAGTAGCTTTTGCTAGAATTTAAAACAACAATTTAGAAATTTTAGTGTTTCGTCCTTTTTTTTTTTTTTTGTCTTTGGATTGATTTCTGAAAACAAATTGTCTGTATACCCTGCCACAATATCATATCCATAGGCACAAGGATTTGTCTGTCTTGTTCACTGCTATATTTCCCATGCCTATAAAGTACCTGATATATATATTTGGTACTCAGTAAATATTAGTTGAATAAATAGTTTCCTTATCTAGGGAAACAAAATGCTATGCTTATGTTTGTCGCTTTTTATTAACTTATTTATTATTCAGTTCTGTTTCCCCATTTTAATGTTTTAAGACTCAGAGACCTTCACTGTCCTTTAAATGATAACCTGTTTGATAAATTACCATTTATAAGCCCTTGGATATCATTAAGAACCCAAGCTTCTGTCCATTACCAAAAAGAACAATGAGTGAATTACAAGGTATCTTGGTGTGGTCTAGCTTGGCCGCAGTAGGAATGGAGACAACAAGATGGTTGCAGGAGATAATGAAGTTGGTAGAACCAATCAATAAGAGGTGAGGATGTGGTTGAACAGAGAGGGTGATTAAGAAGAAGAGTGAAGGAAGACACAGTATGACTTTGGTAACTGAGGTAGACTCAATGGAGGAGGATCAAGTTTAATGGGGAAAGAGGAACATTGTGCCCAAGCAACGGAGCAGCCCATTAAAGGACTGATATTTTGGTGAAGTCAGAAGCCTGAAAAATCTTATAGCTCTTGGACCACCCTAAGCCTTTGCGAATCATAGAAATCTCCTCTTTCAGGTATTCAGATATCACGTACCTGGTCATTTAAAAATACAGCTCTGGTGAGCCTATTTAAAATGGCTGGTCACTGCAATACTTGGTAAGAGGTATGGAGTTTTACCTCCTACAAAATACAGCCAGGGACTTCCATGCTGTTCCATATCATGCATTAGACACAGCATTTAAAAGAAGCATTGTACTTCTTAGAAGATATCACGTGACAGAGTGGCCAGACAGGGTCAAATCACCTTCCCATGTGTGCATGATTCCTCTCAAAGGCTTGAGAAAATCTCTTTGACCAATGACTCCAAACCCTTCAGTGTGTACTTCAATGTTACAGGCAATGCCACATATATCTGGCTACTCAGCATTCTTCAGCAAAATTTAAAGTCCCAACTTACACAGAGGAGGTAGCTGGCAAGCCTGCAAACCTCTTTGAGCACTCATAAGAGGCTCTTCTCAACCACCCACTTACCAACAGCTGTTACCTTTTACCTACTTCCCAGTACCCTGGGCTCAAACCCTGCTATAGCAAAAAACATGGGAGACTTCTGGCTTAATTAAACCTTGTCACAGAATTATGATCCCATCTTGGTTTGATTATTGCTTGGCCCTGGACATCAGTTATTTTACCTCAGTTGCAAATCTGATCATGTCATTTACATTCTCTCCACCACACTCAGTTCCATTCAAACAGAAACACTTTCCATTCCTCAACTCTGCCATGCCCTATCAAGCTCAGGCATATGTTGTTCCTAAATCATAAAGGGCAGAGCAGAGAGGGCAGACAGCAGAAGCAAGAAGAACTACAATCCTGCAGCCTGTGGTAAAAAACCACATTCACAGAAAGACAGACAAAATGAAAAGGCAGAGGGCTATGTACCAGAGAACAAAATAAAACCCTAGAAAAACAACTAAATGAAGTGGAGATAGGCCACCTTCCAGAAAAAGAATTCAGAATGATAGTGAAGATGATCCAGGACCTCAGATAAAGGATGGAGGCAAAGATTGGAAGATGCAAGAAATGATTAACAAAGACCTAGAAGAATTAAAAAACAAACAAACAGAGATGAACAATACAATAACTGAAATGAAAAAAACACTAGAAGGAATCAATAGCAGAATAACTGAGGCAGAGGAATGGATAAGTGACCTGGAAGACAGAATGGTGAAAATCACTGCCGTGACACAGAATAAAGAAAATGAAAAGAAATGAAGACAGCCTAAGAGACCCCAGGACAACATTAAACACAACAACAATTCACATTATAGGGGTCCCAGAAGGAGAAGAGAGAGAGAAAGGACCTGAGAAAATATTTGAAGAGATTATAGTCGAAAACTTCCCTAACATAGGAAAGTAAATAGCCACCAAAGTCCCGGAAGGGTAGCGAGTCCTATACAGGATAAACCCAAGGAGAAACAGGCCAAGAAACATAGTAATCAATTTGGCAAAAATTAAAGACAAAGAAAAATTATTGAAAGCAGCAAGGGAAAAATGACAAATAATATACAAGGGAACTCCCATAAGGTTAACAGCTGATTTCTCAGCAGAAACTCTACAAGCCAGAAGGGAGTGGTATGATATACTTAAAGTGATGAAAGAGAAGAACCTACAACCAAGATTACTCTACCCGGCAAGGATCTCATTCAGATTCAATGGAGAAATCAAAAGCTTTACAGACAAGCAAAATCTAAGAGAATTCAGCACCACCAAACCAGCTCTACAACAAATGCTAAAGGAACTTCTCTAAGTGGGAAACACAAGAGAAGAAAAGAACCTACAAAAACAAACCCAAAACAATTAAGAAAATGGTAATAGGAACATACATATCGCTAATTACCTTAAAGGTGAATGGATTAAATGCTCCAACCAAAAGACACAGGCTTGCTGAATGGATACAAAAACAAGACCCATATATATGCTGTCTACAAGAGACCCACTTCATACCTAGGGACACATACAGACTGAAAGCAAGGGGATGGAAAAAGATATTCCATGAAAATGTAAATCAAAAGAAAGCTGGAGTAGCAATACCCATATTAGATAAAATAGTCTTTAAAATAAAGAATGTTACAAGAGACAAGAAAGGACACTACATAATGATCAAGGGATCAATCCAAGAAGAAGATATAACAATTATAAATATATATGCACCCAACATAGGAGCACCTCAATACATAAGGCAATTGCTAACAGCTCTAAAAGAGGAAATCAACAGTAACACAATAATAGTGGGGGACTTTAACACCTCACTTACACCAATCAACAGATTATCCAAATAGAAAATTAATAAAGAAACACAGCTTTAAATGACACAATAGACCAGATAGATTTAATTGATATTTATAAGACACTCCATCCAAAAACAGCAGATTACACTTTCCTCTCAAGTGCGCATGGAACATTCTCCAGGACAGATCACATCTTGGGTCACAAGTCTAGCCTCAGTTAATTTAAGCAAACTGAAATCATATCAAGCATCTTCTCTGACCACAACGCTATAAGATTAGAAATCAATTTCAGGAGGAAAAAAATGTAAAAAACACAAACACATGGAGCCTAACAATATGTTACTAAATAACCAAGAGATCACTGAAGAAATCAAAGAGGAAATCAAAAAATACCTAGAGACAAATGACAATGAAAACACGATGATCCAAACCCTATGGGATGCAGCAAAAGCAGTTCTAAGAGGGAAGTTTATAGCTATACATGCCTACCTCAAGAAACAAGAAAAATCTCAAACAATCTAACCTTAAACCTAAAGGAACTAGAAAAAGAAGAACAAACACAAGCCATTGTTAGCAGAAGGAAAGAAATCATAAAGATCAGAGCAGAAGTAAATGAAATGGAAACAAAGAAAACAAAAGCAAAGATCAGTAAAACTAAAAGCTGGTTCTTTGAGAAGATAAACAAAATTGATAAACCATTAGCCAGACTCATCAAGAAAGAGATGACTCAAATCAATAGAATTAGAAATGAAAAAGGAGAAGTTACAACAGACACTGCAGAAATACAAAGCATCCTAAGAGACTACTACAAGCAACTCTATGCCAATAAAATGGACAACCTGGAAGAAATGGACAAATTCTTAGAAACATATAACCTTCCAAGACTGAACCAGGAATAAATAGAAAATATGAACAGAACAATCACAAGTAATGAAGTTGAAACTGTGATTAAAAATCTTCCAACAAAAGGTCAGGACCAGATGGCTTCACAGGTGAATTCTATCAAACATTTAGAGAAGAGCTAACACCCATCCTTCTCAAACTCTTCCAAAAAATTGCAGAGGAAGGAACACTCCCAAATTCATTCTATGAGGCCACCATCACCCTGAATACCAAAACCAGACAAAGATACTACAAAAAAAGAAAATTACAGACCAAAATCACTGATGAATATGGATGCAAAAATCCTTAACAAAATACTAGCAAACAGAATCCAACAACACATTAAAAGGATCATACACCATGATCAAGTGGGATTCATCCCAGGGACGCAAGGATTCTTCAATATATGCAAATCAATCGATGTGATACACCATATTAACAAACTGAAGAATAAAAACCATATGATCATCTCAAAAGATGCAGAAAAATCTTTTGACAAAATTCAACATCCATTTATGATAAAAGCTCTCCAGAAAGTGGACACAGAGGGTCCTACCTCAACATAATAAAGGCCATATACAACAAACCCACAGCAAACCTCATTCTCAATGGTGGAAAACTGAAAGCATTTCGTCTAAGATCAGGAACAAGACAAGGATGTCCACTCTCACAACTATTATTCAACATAGTTTTGGAAGTCCTAGCCACGGCTGGACTATCACCTCACACCAGTTAGAATGGGCATCATCAGAAAATCTATAAACAACAAATGCTGGAGAGGGTGTGGAGAAAAGGGAACCCTCTTGCACTGTTGGTGGGAATGTAAATTGATACAGCCATTATGGAGAACAGTATGGAGATTCCTTAAAAAACTAAAAATATAATTACCATATGACCCAGCAATCCCACTACTGGGCATATACCCAGAGAAAACCATAATTCAAAAAGACACATGCACCCCAATGTTCATTCCAGCACTATTTACAATAGCCAGGTCATGGAAGCAACCTAAATGCCCATCGACAGATAAGTGGATAAAGAAGATGTGGTACATATATACAATGGAATATTACTCAGCCGTAAAAGGAACAAAATTGGGTCATTTGTAGAGACATGGATGGATCTAGAGAATGTCATACAGAGTGAAGTAAGTCAGAAAGAGAAAAACAAATACCATACATTAACACATATATGTGGAACCTAGAAAAATGGTACAGATGAAGCAGTTTGCAGGGCAGAAATTGAGACAGAGATGTAGAGAACTAACGTATAGACACCAAGGGGGGAAAGTGGTGGGGGGGTGGGTGTGATGAATTGGGAGATTGGGATTGACATGTATACACTGATGTGTATAAAATTGATGACTAGTAAGAACCTGCTGTATAAAAATTAAATTCAAAAATTAAAAAAACCAACACTAGTAAATTAAAAAAAAAAGATCAGAGCAGATATAAATGAAATAGAGATGAAGAGAATAGAAAAGATCAATGGAACAAAGTCAGTTCTTTGAAAAGATAGACAAAATTGATAAATCTTTAGCCAGACTCATCAAGAAAAAAAGGGAGAGGACTCAAATCAATAAAATTAGAAATGAAAAGCGAGAAGTTACAATGGACACCACAGAAATGCAAAGGCTCCTAAAAGACTACTATCAATACAAGCAACTATATGCCAATAAAATGGACAACCTAGAAGAAATGGACAAATTCTTAGAAGGATACAATCTCCCAAGACTGACCAGGAAGAAATAGAAAATATGAACAGACCAATCACAACTACTAAAATTGAAACTGTAATTTTAAATCTCCCAACAAACAAAAGTCCATAACCAGATGGCTTCACAGACAAATTCTATCAAACATTTAGAGAAGAGTTAACACCTATCCTTTTCAAACTCTTCCAAAAAATCGCATAGGATCGGAAACTCCCAAACTCATTCTATGAGGCCCCCATCACCCTGAATCATACAAGGATACCACAAAAAAAAAGAAAAAGAAAATTACAGACCAATATCACTGATGAACATAGATGGAAGAATCCTCAACAAAATACTAGCAAACCAAATCCTACAATACATTAAAAGGATCATACACCACTATCAAGTGGGATATATCCCAGGGATGCAAGGATTTTTTTCAATGTCTGCAAATCAATCAGTGTGATACATCACATTAACAAATTGAAGAATAAAAACCATATGATCATCTCAATAGATTCAGAAAAAGCTTTTGACAAAATTGAGCACTGATTTATGGGGAAAACTCTTTAGAAAGTGGGCATAGAGGAAACATAACATAATAAAGGCCATATATAACAAACCTACAGCCAACATCATACTCAATGGTGAAAAGCTGAAAGCATTTTCTCTAAGATCAGGAAGAAGACAAGGATGTCCACTCTCGCCACATTTATTTAACATAGTTTTGGAAGTCCTAGCCACAGCAATCAGAGAAGAAAAATAAATAAAAGGAATCCAAATTGGAAAAGTTAAAACTGTCACTGTTTGCTGATGACTTGATACTATACATAGAAAATCCTAAAGCTGCTACCAGAAAACACTAGAGCTCATCAATGAATTCTGTAAAGTTGCAGGATACAAAATTAATACTCAGAAATCTGTTGCACTTCTATACACTAACAATGAAAAATCAGAAAGAAAAAGTAAGAAACAATCAGATTTATGATCACATCAAGAAGAATAAAATACCTAGGGATAAACCTACCTAAGGAGGCAAAAGAACTATACTCCAAAAACTATAAGATGCTGATGAAAGAAATGGAAGATGGCACAAACAGTTGGAAAAATATACCGTGTTCTTGGATTGGAAGAATCAATACAGTAGTTCCCCTACACACGAATGAGTTCCATTCCAAGAGCGTGTTCATAAATCCAGTTTGTAAGTCCAACGAAGTTAGCCTAGGTACCCAACTGACACAATTATCTATATAGTACTGTACTGTAATAGGTTTATAATACTTTTCACACAAATAATACATAAAAAACAAACACAAAAAATAAAACATATTTAACCTTACAGTACAGTACCTTGAAAAGCACAATAGTGTAGTACAACAGCTGGCATACAGGGGCTGGCAGATGGAAGAATCCTCAACAAAATACTAGCAAACCAAATCCTACAATACATTAAAAGGATCATACACCACTATCAAGTGGGATATATCCCAGGGATGCAAGGATTTTTTTCAATGTCTGCAAATCAATCAGTGTGATACATCACATTAACAAATTGAAGAATAAAAACCATATGATCATCTCAATAGATTCAGAAAAAGCTTTTGACAAAATTGAGCACTGATTTATGGGGAAAACTCTTTAGAAAGTGGGCATAGAGGAAACATAACATAATAAAGGCCATATATAACAAACCTACAGCCAACATCATACTCAATGGTGAAAAGCTGAAAGCATTTTCTCTAAGATCAGGAAGAAGACAAGGATGTCCACTCTCGCCACATTTATTTAACATAGTTTTGGAAGTCCTAGCCACAGCAATCAGAGAAGAAAAATAAATAAAAGGAATCCAAATTGGAAAAGTTAAAACTGTCACTGTTTGCTGATGACTTGATACTATACATAGAAAATCCTAAAGCTGCTACCAGAAAACACTAGAGCTCATCAATGAATTCTGTAAAGTTGCAGGATACAAAATTAATACTCAGAAATCTGTTGCACTTCTATACACTAACAATGAAAAATCAGAAAGAAAAAGTAAGAAACAATCAGATTTATGATCACATCAAGAAGAATAAAATACCTAGGGATAAACCTACCTAAGGAGGCAAAAGAACTATACTCCAAAAACTATAAGATGCTGATGAAAGAAATGGAAGATGGCACAAACAGTTGGAAAAATATACCGTGTTCTTGGATTGGAAGAATCAATACAGTAGTTCCCCTACACACGAATGAGTTCCATTCCAAGAGCGTGTTCATAAATCCAGTTTGTAAGTCCAACGAAGTTAGCCTAGGTACCCAACTGACACAATTATCTATATAGTACTGTACTGTAATAGGTTTATAATACTTTTCACACAAATAATACATAAAAAACAAACACAAAAAATAAAACATATTTAACCTTACAGTACAGTACCTTGAAAAGCACAATAGTGTAGTACAACAGCTGGCATACAGGGGCTGGCATTGAGTGAATAGGCAAGAAGAGTTACTGACTGGAGGAGGAAGAGGAGGTGGGAGACGGTAGAGCTGAAGGATCGTCAGCAATAGTATAGAGGGCAAGCTGCAATTTCACTCATGCTTGACATTGACGGCACAGGTTCTGGTTCCTTGCTGGATTCAATTCTATCTACCCTATTGAAAAAAAATGATCCAGTGATGTCTGGGTAGTAGCTCTTTTTTTCTCATCATAGATGATAACGGTAGCACTGGATTACATCCTGAATGGCTGCTGCAACCTTCGTGTACCATTCTACATTCAGATCCTGTGTCTCAAAAACTAACAGTGCCTCCTCAAATAAATAAAATCCCCTTGCCATCTCCTACACTGTGAATCTCTTTGGTTCTTCAGTTACTTCTTCTTCCTCTTGTCTCTCTTCATCCTTCCTCTGGTCCTCCAATTCCATCAGGCCTTCAATGCACGTTTGAATCTTTGAAAGTTCACAACTTGAAGTTTCGTATGTAGGGGACTTACTGTATTGTCAAAATGACTATACTACCCAAGCCAATCTATGGATTCAATGCAATCCCTATTAAATTACAAGCCCTATTAAATTATCAATGGCATTTTTCACAGAACTAGAAAAAAAGTTTAAAGTTTGTATGGAGACACAAAAGACTCCAAATAGCCAAAGCCATCTTGAGGAAGAAAAACAGCTGGAGGAATCAGGATCCCTGACTTCAGACTATACTGCAAAGCCACAGTCATCAAAACAGTATGGTACTGGCACAGAACATAAAAATATACATCAATGGAACAGGATAGAAAGCCCAGAAATAAACCTATGCACCTGTGGTCAATTAATCTATAACAAAGGAGGCAAGACTATACAATGGAGAAAAGAGAGTCTCTTCAATAAATGGTTCTGGAAAAACTGGACAGGTACATGTAAAAGAATGAAATTAGATCACTCTCTAACACCATACACAAAAATGAAGTGGATTAAAGACCTAAACATAAGACTGGGTACTATAACACTCAATAGAGGAAAACATAGGCAGAACACTCTTTGACATAAATTGCAGCAATATCTTTTTGGATCCATCTCCTAGAGTAATGAAAATAAAAACAAAAATAAACAAATGGGACCTAATTACACTCAAAAGCTTTTGCACAGCAAAGGAAACCATAAACAAAAAGACAACCCACAGAATGAGAGAAAATATTTGCAAATGATGAGACTGATAAGGGGTTAATCTTTACAAAATTTACAAACAGCTCATGTAGCTCAATATCAAAAAAACAAACCCAATAAAACAAAAGATGGGCAGAAGACCTAAATAGACATTTCCCCAAAGAAGACATATAGATGGCCAAGAGGCACATGGAAAGATGCTCAATATCGTTAATTATTAGAGAAATGCAAAGCAAAACTACAATGAGAGTGCTGTACACTTGAAACTATAAAACTACCTCATACCAGTCAGAATGGCCATCATCAAAAAGTCTACAAACAATAAATGCCAGAGAGGGTGTGGAGAAAAGGGAACACTCCTACATTGTTGGTGGGAATATAAATTGGTACAGTCACTATGGAAAACAGTATGGAGGTTCCTTAAGAAACTAAAAATAGAGCTACCATATGATCCAGCAATCCCACTCCCAGGCATATATCCAGAGAAAACTGTGGTTAGAAAGGATACATGTAGCCCAATGTTCATTACAATAGGCAAGACATGGAAGCAACCTAAATATCCATTGACAGATGAGTGGATAAAGAATATGTGGTACATATATACAGTGGAATAATACTCAGCCATTGAAAAGAATGAAATAATGCCATTTGCAGCAAGATGGACATACATGGAGAGTATAATACTAAGTGAAGTAAGTCAGAGAGAGAAAGACAAATATGTTATCATTTATATGCAGAATCTCAAAAAATGATACAAATGAACTTATTTACAAAACAGAAACAGACTCACAGACATAGAAAACAAACTTATGGTTACCAAAGCTGAAAGGTGGGGTGGAGAGATAAATTGGGAGTTTGGGATTGACATATACATACTACTGTCATAACCAACAAGGACCTACTGTGTAGCACAGGGAACTATGCTGAATATTCTGTAATAACCTAAATGGGAAAAGAATTTGAAAAAGAATAGGTATATGTATACATATAACTGAATCACTTTGCTGTACACTTGAAACTAACACAACATTGTAAAACAACTATAGCCCAATTTTTAAAAAAAGACCATAGGTGGCTGGTGGACTCATTTGTATTCACCATCCAAATGGCTATTTGATAAAATCTTAACAAAAACTGAGTACTATGTTCTAGGCACTTTCTAGGGGCTAGAGATAGATAAATTAGACATAGGAAAGGCAACACCCCTTCCTAGTAGGGATGAGTGCTGAGCAGTTTGTGGCTGGAAGCCCATCAGGCAGAAAAGTGCTCCAGACAGGGAAGGAGCAGGTATGAGGTGGTAAAACAGTGTGCAGTGTGTCTGGGATGAGAGCTGGAAAGGAAGGAGATGAGGCTGAGACCCAGCAAGGAACGTGCTGGGAAGACCTGACATGATGGGCCAACGAGCTTGGGCTTTGTTCTCTAGGCCAGGGTCAGAAAACTATTTATGTAAAGGACCAGACAGAGTGAAGATTTTATGTTTTGTGGACCAGAGGTCTCTGACAAAATGGCTCGACTATGCCACCATAGCACCAAAGCAGCTGTAGATGATATGTAAAGAACTGGGCATGACTGTGTTCCAATAAAACTCTACTTACGAAAGCTTGTACAGGGATGGAATTGGCCTATGGGCTCTAGTTTGGCAATTCCCGGGCTCTATTAGGTCATTTAAAAAATTCTTTAGTATGTAAAATAACTGGATAGCTAACAGTCAGTGGCATACTCCACCTGATGAAATGTTAGCTGCTAACCATATATATTAGCCTGATTTTATTACCAGAGCATGTAACTAGCAAAATGGCAAGTAGGTTTAACACTTTGTAGGAACTGAGCACAGAATCACTTCTTCCTGTGGGCAAAATCTTATTTCTTCTTTCACTTCTACCTTTCTCAGATGAGTTTCCCCATTTGCTCACCATCCTCTCCCTGTAGTCCAGCTAGCAACTGCATGAAAATCCAGAAGTTCTTTCTCATTCCTCATTCTCCTTTATTTCTCCATAGCATTAGAAAGTATTGGGAAAACCCCGCTCAGTCCGTACTGCCTGTTAGGTATCTGTGAAGCTACTTTCAGGTGTGGTCACCTCATAATTCAATTTCTCATTCTCCAGACATGAAACACCAATGAACACTTCCTAGTTGGGTTCCCATTTCACCCCCTTCCCCGGGTCCATCCTCTCCACTGCTAACAGATTGGCCATCCCTAAAAAGCATTTCATTGGGAAACCCTGCATTCAAATCTTCCACTATAAAATCTCCCTTTTGTCAATAGGATAAAATAAAAAAATTAGTCTGGCACTCAGCACTCCCCACAGTTGGGTTCAAAAACGTCTATAAATAATAAATGCTAGAGAGGGTGAAGAGAAAAGGGAACCCTCCTACACTGTTGTAATTGGTGCAGCCAGTATGGAAAACATACTGGAGATTCCTTAAAAAAACTTAAAACAGTTACCATATGATCCAGCAATCCCACTCCTGGGCATATATCTGGAGAAAACTCTAATTCAAAAAGGTACGTGTACCCCAATGTTCATAGCAGCACTTCTTACAATAGCCAAGACATGTCCGTTGACAGATGAATGGATAAAGAAGATGTGGTAAATATATATACACAATGGAATATTATTCAGCCCTAAGAAAGAATGAAATAATGCCATTTGCAACAACATGGATGGACCTAGAGATTATACTAAGCAAAGTAACTCAGAGAAAGACAAATACCATATGGTATCACTTATATGTGGATAATCTAAAATATGACACAAATACAAAACAGAAACAGACCCACAGACTTAGAAAACAAACTTATGGTTACCAAAGGGGAAAGGGGGTATATAAATTAGGTGTTTGGGATTAACAGATACAATACTACATATAAAATAAACAACAATGTCCTACCGTATAGCACAAGGAGCAATATTCAATATCTTGTAATAAACTCTAATAGAAAAGAATATGAAAAAGGATATATATATAACTGAATTAATTTGCTGTACACCAGAAACTAACACAACAATTCAAATCAACTCTACTTCAATTTAAAAAAACCAAAATACCTTGCCAGTCTCTACTGACTCCATGCCAGGCAAATTGGGCTGTTCACTGCCCTCTTCATGAGACTTATTCTATCTGGTTTTATGTACAAAGCAGTTTCTCCATCCCAAATACATTATAGAAAAAGGTCTGGACTTTTCAGTTTCTACTTTTCTACTTTCTAGCTGTGTGAGCTGGGTGGCAATGAAAATCACGATAATACTTCACGTGTGTTGAGTGCTTACTTTGTGTCATATGTTGTGCTAAGCACTTTATATGTATTTTAATTATTTTTTCCAATTATTATTATCCCTATGTTACAGGTGAGAAAACTGATGCATAAAAGAGTCTAAATGACTAGCTCAAGATACCCAGCTTTTCTAAGCCTCAGTTTCTTCATCTGTAAATTGAGGATTACTGTGAGGATTAAATAGAAAGCATCGAGCACAATGTCAAACACAAACTGAGCATATGTTACCTTTCTGCTCGCTCCCTATTATTCCTTCCTGTCCTTTCGGTATACCTTTTGTGCCCCAGCACAATTTTCCTCCATTTTAGTCAAGGCAGAAGTAACTTACTGACTCTGGCTCCTACAGAACTAAATCTTCTATATAAACATTTTGATGTTTTTCACCCATAGCCTTATTATCTTTTTATGTGTTCATCGTACTTACCTACAGGACTGCAAACTCTTGAAGAGCAAAGGTGATGTCTGTTGGCCTAAAGTAGTTCACTTTTTGACTAATTATACTGACTGACTACATATATATACATACATATATACATACGATTGTGTATCTATATATATATACACACTATATATATATACACACACTATATATATATATATATATTTCACCACAGCAACTTCAAATTTTCCCACTTTTCTCAAGCTTCCGACCTTGACCCTTTCCTAGCACCCTCCTCAGTCACCTCTCCTACAACGTCACGAAGAAGGAAAAGCCATCAGATAAGAACTTTCTTACTCTCCTCCACTACACCCAGGAACTTGCCTCTGTGCCAATCTAGTCCTTTCCCTCCTACCTCCTAAGGGAAATCCCTCCCCTATGGCTGGGTCTCTTGCCCTACAGTCATCTCAGGGGACTTGCTCCACTGATGATCTGCTCCTTCTGCAATGTTGCTACCTTCTGCTCAACAATCTCGTCTCACCTTAAACGTGCTCAGGTCTCTCTGATGCTCGGAGTCCTGAACGATGGCACATTTCCAGCTGGCGGCCACCATTCCTACCTCACCTCAAGCCAAACCTCTCCAGAGTCAATTGTGGCCCTGCCTCCCCCTCCCCCCACACAGCAATCCAGCTCTCATCGATCTTTCCAAAGCAACCAACCACCCATTTGACGCCAAAATCAATGGACTCCTTTCAGTCATTACTTAAGGACTTGATTAACTGAAATGATTCATCAGGTTTTAACGATAGTGCAATTAGTTGTCTGTCCATTTTCCCCAACAAGAATGTAAGCTCCATGGAGGCAGGGACCTTCATCAGTTCTGTTCACTTTGGGATCCCTGTGTTGTCTCTGGCCTCTTGTACATAATAAGTTTACAATAACTAAGTGACTGAATGGATCTTGCCCTCTTCTTGGTAAATTCTACTTTCCCCATCAAAGCATGTTTTACACTCTGATTGTCTGCTTATCTGTATCCCACCAGCAGTGTAGTTAGAGCAGAGACAGTGCTCTTGGTAGTTGCATCACTGGGCACAGGGCTTGAATAGAACTCCAAAACATACGTATTGATCGAATGACTGAAGGGAAGATAAGAAGAGGGAAGGGCTTTTATGCCTTGTGGTAAGTAGGGAAGAGAGTAACACACAATACATTCTTACTTCCCAATCTTGCTAAAAGCCAGGAGTGATGATTGGATAGTTGACCTGAATTAATGAAAGATTATTCATTAATGAACTAAGAGAGTTCATTCTCATTGAATTATTATTGAGCTTTCATTTTCTTTCCAGCTAAATTACCTTGGCACTCCCTACTTACGGGGGAAACACCTCCAGGCAGATTAGTTATCATCTCACACCAGTCAGAATGGCCATCATCAAAAAATCTAGAAACAATAAATGCTGGAGAGGGTGTGGAGAAAAGGGAACACTCTTGCACTGCTGGTGGGAATGTGAATTGGTACAGCCACTATGGAGAACAGTATGGAGGTTCCTTAAAAAACTACAAATAGAACTACCATATGACCCAGCAACCCCACTACTGGACATATACCCTGAGAAAACCATAATTCAAAAAGAGTCATGTACCAAAATGTTCATTGCAGCTCTATTTACAATAGCCCAGAGATGGAAACAACCTAAGTGTCCATCATCGGATGAATGGATAAAGATGTGGCACATATATACAATGGAATATTACTCAGCCATAAAAAGAAACGAAATTGAGCTATTTGTAGTGAGGTGGATGGACCTAGAGTCTGTCATACAGAGTGAAGTAAGTCAGAAAGAGAAAGACAAATACCCTATGCTAACACATATATATGGAATTTAAGGAAAAAAATGTCATGAAGAACCTAGGGGTAAGACAGGAATAAAGACACAGACCTACTAGAGAACGGACTTGAGGATATGGGGAGGGGGAAGGGTAAGCTGTGGCAAAGTGAGAGAGTGGCATGGACACATATACACTACCAAACGTAAAATAGATAGCTAGTGGGAAGCAGCCGCATAGCACAGGGAGATTAGCTCGGTGCTTTGTGACCACCTAGAGGGGTGGGAGGGAGGGAGACGCAAGAGGAAAGAGATATGGGAACATATGTATATGTATAACTGACTCACTTTGTTATAAAGCGGAAACTAACACAACATTGTAAAGCAATTATACTCCAAAAAAAAAAAAAAAAAAAAGAAAGAAACAGTCCAGGTACCTGGCTTCTCCTGTATCCAGTCAGACAACCATTTCAAATGACAATCACAGGTCCAGGGATTCCCATGAAGATAAAGGCTTTCCAGATCAGGCATATAGGTGACCATCTCTTGAGGGATGGAGCTCAGAAAGTTATCAGACAAGTATAGGTACTTAATGAAAGATGTTTTAAATATCCGGAGGTAGCACAAGGAGACAAATGTATCTGGATGAAGCTTAGTGAGCTGGTTCCCTTCCAAGTGCACCAGTCGGAGAGAGGTGAGTCCATAAAAAACCTCTGGGTTTATAAACTCGATATTGTTGTGGTCCATATGCAACCGTGTCAAGCTCCTGAGACCATAGAAAGTGTCCTTCTGAAGTTTTCGAACTTTGTTATAGCTCATTTTTAAGACCTAAGAGTAAAAAGAACACACTTATTTTGTCAAAGGGATTATCACAAAAAGGAAAATCATATCCATAGTAAAACATACGTTAAGATTAATCCAATGCAGTGTGTGTACCTTGTTTGGATCCTAATCCAAACAAACGAGTTGCAAATCAAGTATGAGAACATCAGGGAAATTAGAATATTCATGAACAGTTTATGATATTGAGGAATTACTGCTATAATTTTAAGGTATAATACTGATGTTATGGTTCATTTTAAAAGATTCCATAACTTTGACATATGTATTGAAGGACTTATAGATGAAACATTATGATATCTCAGATTTGTTTCAAAACAATGCAATGAAGTAGAAAAGTAGTGGGTGGAGGTACAGGTGAAACAAGATCTGTTATGTGTTGATAACTACTGAAGCTGGGTGATGCTGCATTGGGGATCATTATATTATTCTATTTTTGTATATGGTATACTTTTTAAAAAACGTATTATGGAAATTTTCAACCATATACAAAAGTATCTTGACATTTCAAGTAAACTTAAGATTTCTTGAACCTGAATTTTTCATAAGAAATATGATTTTATCTTTCACATTTAAAATGCATTTGGACTTCCCCGGTGGCGCAGTGGTTAAGAATCCGCCTGCCAATGCAGGGGACATGGGTTCGATTCCTGGTCCGGGAAGATCCCACATGCTGCGGAGCAACTAAGCCCATGCGCCACAACTACTGAACCTGTGCTCTAGAGCCCGTGAGCCACAACTACTGAAGCCCATGCACCTAGAGCCCATGCTCCACAGTAAGAGAAGCCACCACAATGAGAAGCCTGTGCACTGCAACAAAGACCCAACGCAGCCAAAAATAAATAAATAAATAAATTTAAAAATAAATAAATAAAATGGCTTTACTGAGATATAATTCACATGCCATAAAAATCCACCTTTTTATTTTTTTAAAAGATTTTTTTTTATGTGGACCATTTTTAAAGTCTTCATTGAATTTGTTACAATATTGCTTCTGTTTTTTGTCTTGGTTTTTTGGCCACAAGGCATGTGGGCTCTTAGCTCCCTGACCAGGGATCAAACCCGCACCACCCCCTGCACTGCAAGGTCAAGTCTTAACCACTGGACCGCCAGGGAAGTCCCCAAAATCCACCTTTTTAAACCGTACAATTCAGTGGCTTTTAGTATATTCACAAGGTTGTGCAACCATCTCCACTATCTAATTTTAGGACATTTTCATCACCCCAAAATAAAAACTGATACCCATTAGCAGTCATTCCCCCCCTCCTCCTAGCCCTAGAAAACCACTAATTTACTTTGTTTCTGTGGATTTGCCTATTGTCAACATTTTAAACAATGGATGATACAATATGTGGTCTTTTGTGTCTGGCTTTTTCCAATTAGCATAATATTTCCAAGACCCTCCCCTGTTGTAGCACATATCGGTCCTTCATGCCTTCTTATTACTGAGTTGTATTCCACTGTATACACGTAATATATTTCGTGTATCCATTTATGAGTCAATGGACATTTGGGTGCTTTTTATTTTTTAGCTATTATGAGTAATATGATTTTTAATTGATTTTGAATTGAAATTAAAAGTTTTTCAATATTTCAGTAGTGTGTGTGTATTCTCCAATTCCTTCTCCAGTTACCAACTGAACACGCCCCCTTCTCCCAAAAAGAAAAGAAAAAGAAATGCTAGCAAAAACAATGATTTATCATCATATTATCCTAATTTGACCTAATCTGTCATCTCTGTTGAGAATGTTTTTCTGGAATGCCAAGTTCCCTAATAAGCAAAGAAAATTGAAATTGACAACATGGAACAGCTTTGCCCCAAATATTATCAAACTCAATGTTCATCAATATCTATGGAAAACCTGGTCAAGAAAACAAATATGTGTGAATTCCATGAATGAAATGTATTCCATCTAATCCTCTGAAGATATATATTCCAAATAAAGCCTGATTAAGCCAAACCAACAGAATCACATACCTAGACTTAAATCTATGGTTTTACAGAGGCTTAGTGTGATGGAAAAAGGCTCACACTGCACACTGGCATTTTATCTTTTCTAAGGATAGAACTGACTTTTTTTTATTGCACTGTATCTCTTCTATGAGGAGCTTTGGGAAACATTTTTTTTTCTAATTTAAAATCAGATGTGGTTGTACTTTCCCTGAACAGTAGTTTTATTTTTTAATTTACTGAAAAATTGAGTTAGCTTCTCAAAAGCCTCAAGTCCTACTTACAGCAGACATACTGATCTTTATGCCTGCAGTTCCCTGCATTCCCTTTGTTCTTGTTCCTAAGATTTCTTCTACCTTTTGCTTTCTTTCCTACTGGGGTGGTAATTCTTACAATATTCGATGCATTCTTGGAAGTCCCCGTAACTGTAAAAAAGTGTTTGAATAAGGCAGTGCATAAGTAAAGTGAAACTTAAAAGTATATCGCTCTATAGAAAGCTAACTTCTATGTAAAGACAGCAATTATTTTTAGAAACTACATTCAATTCCCAGATGAACATGACTAGAAGTGGCCTTTTAGGATTAAATTTTAAAGGTTTAGCAATCCTTGGGCATTGATAATTTTTTTCTTTCTATGAGCCTGAGGTATGAGAAAATCAGAATTTTCTTATTCTAATTTCCACATACAGCTGCATTTAAAAAGAAATCAGTTATTTGACATTTTCCCTTGATGTCTACATCTAATTTACAGAGTGTTGATTTTGGGGGTTCTCTAGGAACAGGTAGCTTTTGGAGGCACATCTCACCGCATTAACCTGCCCCTTCCCCACATCAGTCTCACCTGCAAGGCCTGCAAATCTGAGAAGGTCTTAGGAGGGATTGTGTGAATGCCATTGCTGTGTAGCATTAATAACTCCAACTTGTTTAGGCCAGAAAAATCCGTTTCTGTCAATCTCACCAAACTGTTGTACCTGAAATAAAAACATCATTCTAGGCATAAGCGAAGTCAACTAAAGTTCAAATGTCAAAGCAAAACCCAACAAACACACACATAGAACTGAATTTCACTCCCCGCCCCCTTTTTATTTCTTGTGCTCTAAGGAGATAATCCAATGCTTGAAATATTGTTGAAATTCATCAGATGCCACAGAAGGTCAGCCCCTCCAACCCAGCCCTTGCGGTCTCAGTTACAATTATCCTACTCAGATTCCCGGAAAATGCCACATCCCTTCCCATTTTCAAACCTTTGTACATATGCTGTTCCTGCAGGTTGGAATGCCTTTGACTCTAGCCCTATTTGTGAACACTGTTAAGACCCAGCCCATTCTCTAATAACATGGCCCCCTTGTTCTCCCAGGTGTAATTCATCATTATGAAGTAATGGTTAAGAAACCTGGGCTCTGAAGCCAAATGTTTTGGGTATGAGTATAAACTCAGGTGCCTGGGAGTAGAGCTGACCCTGGGTTAAATCAGTAACCTTTCTGTGCCTCAGTTTCCTTGTCTATAAAATGCAAATAATAGAACCTACTTCAAACGGGTTATGAGGATTAAATGAATGCATACATGAAGAGTTCTTAGCTCAATGCCAGGACACAGTGTTAGCTATTATTATTAGTGATTGTTCCCAAGGCACTTCGTGTGCTCTATTATAGTTCTTATTAAATTGTACTAACTATACAACTGTCTTCTCCCTTTAACTATGGTTTCTAGAAATGAATAATATATCTTGTTCATCATTGTATCCCTGGTACCACCATTGTGTTTGGCCCATAGTAGGCGCCCACTAATGTCAAATAAACAATGTTAAGTCTGCTTGTATGTGCACTCACACACACAGTTTTTCATCAACTTTTAAAATACAGTTGCCTTTTAGCAGATTTAATTTACGCATTTTTAAAGCCTTTTAAATAAGTCGGTTTCTATGGAGAAAAAATCCAAGGGCCTTAAAAAACGATCTAGTTGAGTTTTCATATATATCTTTTGTGTATAAGAGGACGCCTCCAGTTGTCCTGTTACCTCTTACTGATATATCATAACGCTAATTCTTAACAAGAGCTATATTATTATCCAGCAAAAATGTAGCCAGAATGCAGCTTTTCTATAATCATGGGCCTCTCAGCCTACCACGAGTGACTATGGGTTCTAGAAGAACTTTCTCTTAGTAAAAGTTTAACAGAAAAAAATTTTTTATTGCCCCAGCAAGCATAAGATCCTCATGTACTCATTTCAGAAGAGAAATACTGTTAAAAAGAATTGTGGTTAATCTCCCAAAGTCACAAGTGTTTTGAGGACAAGTCAGCAGTGTAATCAATCCCTCCTTGAGAAGGAAGCAAGACAAGGGCCCCTGCGTACCCTAGATTGATACGTTCCACGTTGGGCGGGATGCTGTGTGGGATGGAGGTCAGGTACCGAAACGTGCAGTGCACCTCTGTAGGCACGTAACAGGCACAGCGGCGAGGACAGGCCCTGCCCCCGGGGAAGACCACCAGGCAGACTGCAGCGAAGGAGACCAGTAAGCTGGCGCTTCCCCTGCTTTTCACCTTCATCCTGAAAAAACATCATACCTCCGAGTTATAAATATGGTTTGAGAAAAGTTCCAGTAGACCACACACAGTAACTGGTAATCTGGGAGACCTTCCTAAAAGGTCGTAAGGGGCCAATTTCATTCACAACTTTTATGGTAAAGCTTACTCTTTACAAAGCCATAGTGTGTGCTGGCCTCATATGGATCCTTGTGATCAAGCAGGATATTTATTGTTGTGAAATTCCTTTACCGCTTTTCACTTCTTAATGAAAAGCAGCAATCCCTATTACTTAGAGATTCATTAAAAAAGGAAAGTGGAAACCATAATGGAGATATTGTGACAACTGAAGTACATAAGGCTTAGTTTCCTGTTTATGCTTTAGTTTTTTAGACTTTAAAAAAACTGATTATAAAACTAATACATGTGCGACACAAAATTTAGAAGCTGTAACTAAGAAAAAAGAAAATAAAATCACTCATACTTCCCACCACCCAGATATAATCAATAACATTTTGCCACACTCCTTCCAGCATTTTACATATTGGGTTGGATGTTACTGCATATATATGATCAAATGAAATTTCATAACACATTTTTATCATTGAACATGTTTGTTTTTTCATTTTATCAAACCTTCTTCAAAAAACATTTTTAAGAGCCGTAATAATCCACTGAAAGGACGAATAAATCTCTTTCCAACATGTCCTCAAGTCCTTGACAAAAAAGACACATTGTACATGTCACTGCCAAACGATGACCGAGAGTAATCGTAACTGACCAGCTGAGAGGGCTTGAGCCTTGCACCTGCGCCGCAGTGGGCCACACTGACCCCTCGCAGGCATTATGCTGTCTGCTTTTGCTCTGCTTAGAACATCCCTCTGCCTCTTTTCTTGGTCCCTTCTCCTCGTCCTCACGTCTGCCATGGGGGTGGGGGAGCATAACCAGGGAAGAAATATGCTCAGCTTGTTGGAAAAATGGTATCTGTTACCCACGTGTGGGTGAAGCCCAAGGATCCAAACCTAGCTTTTGCCTGAAATTCAGAATAAACAAAGATTGTAATAACGTCTTTATTATGCTTCTCTAAGAAAAGTGACCTTCATAGAATGGTTTTAGATTCTACCAGCAACCATCCTTTAGCTATAAACCACATTTAAAATAACATGAATGCTGAATCGCTTGTATCTCCATATAGAAAGATGATGGAATTATTAGAATATTGCCCAAATTAAAATTTACTATAGGATTAATCACATGACAAATTTTGTCATTGTAACCCTCTGGTTACAAACATTTAAAATAAATGTCATATGATTGGAGACAGCATTTCCACCTTCTTATCATTAGGTAAGCAAAGAAAGAAAGAATAGGATGCAGGCAGTTCTCTCATCCAGCTAGAAAAATAGAAGTTACGGGTATGCCCACTTGAGGGTTACTGAAAAGAGAATCAAAAGTCTAAAAGAACACGTGGATAGTGGATTCCCACAGACTTAAACCTGAAAATGTGTATAATGAAATAGATAGAAATTGACAATACCTGAGCTCTTCCGTCCTGGTCCTAAATCCTCTCCTGACATAGGCAGAGACTGAAAATCTTCCCAAGAAATGGAAGATCATATCCAAACCTGAGTAAGGAAAAGTTCTCTGCTCCAAAGTGAAGCCAGTGGCTTGGTCTTTCTGGCTTGCAGCTCAGGGGTATTACTCTGGAGAGAGACCTGGAGGCACCCCCCGTGCCGCAGCTAGATAACCGGAGCTCACATGAATCAGCAGCGTGCCTTTATAACTGTTGCTACAGAAACAGAAAGCAAAGTGGAGGTTTTAAAATGTCCTTTCTCCTCCCTCAACGGTGTGCTTAAATTCCCCCTAAAGTTGTCATTTAAATATATGTATTAATATCACTCCCTTTTGCCCCCAAGTCCCAGGAGCTTCTCCTCCCTTATCCTTTTTGGGCAAATCTGTCAGAAGTTCCCACAATAAGGGTCTCCACCTACTGGTGAATCTTTGCTCAGAGTTTGTCTTTTGCTTGGCATCATTCACCGAAGAAGCGACCTTCTCATTTTTGCTGTAATCCTCCCCCCTCTTCGGCGCGTGCTCTGCTGGCCCTGCCCTGGCTCGGGCCCCAGGACTAGCTGCATTCCCACGCCAAGCCCCCTCTCTGCCGCCCCTGGCCCGGGCATGGGTCCTGTCCCCTTCCCCGGGAAGGACTGCCAGAGCCGCTCACCTCTCAGCGCAGGTGACCAATGGGCTCCCGCTGCCGGCGTGTGCTGGGCTCAGCTGCCCGGAGCGCAGGGACCGCCCAGAGCTGAGGGAGGGAAGGCGAGGCGGGGCGACGTTGATTTATGTGTCTGGGGACAGCGCCGAGGCTCCATCGCACGCGGATTATAAACGACCACTAGACTCCTCTTCATTTTTCAGAAGGCGCGGATGTCTGCTCGCTTTCTGTCTTATTTCCTCCTCTTTCTCCGATTCCCTGTTATTTCTCAGGCGCGTTCTGGCTGGTGGGCAGGTCAGTTTCAGCCGCGGGGCCTTTACTCCCACGTTTACCTCCTCCACCTGTTGACAGGTGGTGGGTAAATCTTTTGGTTTAAGGGCTTGCTTGAATCACCACGAGCTGTTCTCAATTCTGAGGTTCATCAAAGTTCTGTCTGAAGGCTGAGAGGTAGCCATGATAACCTATGATACCTGCAGTTTGAATTTTCTGTTTGACCCAACTGGAGAAATCTCTCCGGGGTTACCAGAGCGCTGGGTTTAAATATTTTTTTTTTTCTTATTTTCTTTTTTTTTTCTGTTTGAGTTGCATCTCCCTCTCTCATCTCCACCCCCGCCATCCATGAAGATAGCCTCCAGAATCGCCCCTAGCACCTCAGACCTCATTTAATAGTGCCTGCATTGGAGACAGGGCCCCCAATATCTTGACTCATAAACACTTAGTATAACTAAAATGACCCTTTTCACTTTAGTTACACTGCATTTAAACTTTTGATGAAAATTTGATATGAACGTTTCTGAGCAGTGATTCTCAGGTTGTGGTTCCGGGCTCAGCAGCATCGGCATTATACTGGACCTTGTTAAAAAACACAAATTCTCAGGCTCCATCCCAGACCCACAGAATCAGAAACTGCAGGGATGAGGCCTGGCGTCTGTGTGTTAACAAGCCTTCCAGACGATTCCCATGCAGCAAATTTTGAGGTTTGCTGGTTTAAGGAAATAACTTCTTATAATGACAATGGGGTTTACCCTGTGGCAATACTACTATAAGCATTTTACAAATATTGACTCATTTAAACCTCACCCAAAACACCAAAAAACCTAAAAGGAAAATGTTTGTGTCGTTTTCATTTTACAGGTTAGGCACATAAAGGTAAGTGACTCACCACAGGTCATTGCCAGCTTGTAAGTAGAGAAGCCGAAGTTGATTCAAACCCAGGCACCTGGCTCTCCAGCCTGAGTGTTTCGCCACAAAGCTGCAGCTGCCTCACTCAGCCAAACATCAGGAATGTCCCATATCCAGTAGCTAAACATTCAAGTGATTTATAGTTAGTAATAAGTGAGTCAGTGACCATGGTCGAATTCTAGAATCAGGGACTCAGAAGTAACTCTAGAAGTACGTGTGATGAGAACACGGTCTTTAGTTCTGCAGAGCTGACATGGTTAAGTTAAAAATTCACATGTGATCTCTAGACTTAGAAGCTTGCTTGGGAAACACGGCATATTTGTGGATTCTTCGCATCCACAGTTTTTCTTCCAAAGCTCCTTGGTGATCAACCTCATGGCTTCATACTCTTGTCAATTTCTAACCAAGGTCTGGACTCCCAGACCCTTGCTAGGATGAATCACAGAAAGATGACCGTAGCATGTTATGCTCCTTTTTTTTCCCAGGATGGTTACATGGGGTCATTTTTTTTGCTGTCAGTTTCAAAAAGAACTCCTGTTAGGAATGTTTGCTTGTTTTAAGGGTTTTAATGAGAGAGATTTCTAGAACTGCTTTGTGTCAGAGTTCTCTCTGTATTTTCTACTTTTTATTTAATCTGCCAGAATTATTAGAAACTCGAAAGGCATGTTGGGACTAATTCTAGTTCAACTTGCCCTATTTAATAATAATAATAGGAATAATAATCACTGCTGTTGTAGTCAGAGCATATATGTGCCAGGAGCTTTATATGTGTTGCTTAATTCTCGGACATATTCTTATGAGGTAGGCATTAAAATTATACCCATTTTCAGGTGATACTCTGAAATAATTAAGAGCCAGAATACAATACTGAGTTAATTTTAAACCTCTAAGGCCCCTGTTCTTAAGCCCTACCTTTCCCAGCCTCCTCCACTTCTGTTTACATTTACACTGTTCCAAAATTCGGAGGCTCCACAGCATATCAAGGATTAAAGTTTGACCGGTCTCCTTTCTAACCATACTTAATAAGGCAATTTGTTTCTATAGATTCTTACAGTGTACAAATCACTTTCGTGTTTGAATATGGCTTCATTTAATGTTTACAAGAAATAAGTAACACTCAATGAGAATAATTCTATTTTATAGAAGAAGCTGAGGTTGACTATGTATATGAATTGCCAAATTCACATCTGGAGTTAACCTGAACTCCTAACCCTGTGCTTCCTGGACTATAAACTCTGTTTCACCTACGCCTTCAGGACGGTTTGCCATTTTAATTACCTCTCACTATAGTTTACCTAATATTTTTCTTTAAATCACTCCTCCCTTCTTTTTTCTAAGTCTTTCCCTAAAC
>NW_020175528.1:10913824-10943015 GCF_003031525.2 Neophocaena asiaeorientalis asiaeorientalis
CATCTTTTTTACCCTTTACATCACATCTGGGAATTTACATCTCCCCCATCTCTGTCATTGACATGGCTCGTTACCCTTTTTGGTGTTCATTTCACTCCTAAGTCAGAGCAATAAACACCGATAAATCCAGTCTAAGATTTTACATCATATATCACCTGACAATCATAACAACTCAGGTTTTGTTGTTGTTTTTTGGCCACTCCCTGTGGCTCGCAAGATCTCAGTTCCCCGACCAGGGATTGAACCCCAGGCCATGGCAGTGAAAGTCTGGAATCCTAACCGTTAGGCCACCAAGTGAACTGCTGAGCTCATGTATTTTGAAACTCATTCATATGCATATCAACGATAAACAAATACTAAAATCGTTACATATCTATTAATCAGGACCGATCATTACTAGCTCCCAGCCCCACAATTTTCTTATTAATTGATTAACCAAACAATCAAGTCACCCGCTTAGTGAATACAACAGCAGTGAAGCAGACCTAAAATCCTGACCACTTTTGTTTGTTTATCACTGGCGCAAGTGATAAGTGCCATGCAGAGAAATAGTGCAGAAAAAGGATATCAAAATCAGTCAGTATCAGCCCTGATCCAATAAAATTGCATCTCAGCCAACGGAAGTCAAGCTGCAGACCCTAAGGCACTTATTTTTCAATGAACAATTAATATTCCACACTCTTAATCCTTCAGTCATTCAGGATGCTATGTATAGGTACAACTTTGGAAGATTTAGAGACATTTTGAAGCCGATGCATAGTTCTCTTATGAGTTCATAGGCTCCAGATTATAGGAAATAGACAAACTACTTAGGAGGCAATTGTAACAGTACAGCCTCAAAATGACAAGCTAAGTTAGTGGTTTGGAGAGTAAAGAAAGATGCTAGGTAGAAGAGGCATGTAGGAACCAGAATTGTTAAAAATGTATTTGGGGAATAAAGGAGAAGTAAAAGAGAAATGATGCATGAATCTTAACATTTCTCGTCAATGACTTCCAAGGATCCTGGGAAAAATAGGGCTGAAGCAGATAAAAGTGAGAACCCCACATAGATGCAGACCTGAGAAAAGATCAAGGCAGAAGCAGCGCTATAATAACCAAGTATCCACAGCTGTCAAGACTTCGAGATGTCTAGAGGATACCCTTGCTGACTGTAACATTGTACACTGGTCCCTGTAAATGCTACATGTTGCTTTTCTAACAGGTACTGTATCAAAGGCCATCATTGGTGGATATTTACAGAATTCGTCATGATTTCTTAAGCATGGGCAGGAGATACATCTAAGGATTCTCAGATCTATGAGATGAAATCTCAGAGGTTGTCCAAAGGTGAATGTCCTATGTGTGAAAAGGGGATGGTACAATGTGGTAGTAGTACAATGTTGGTAGAATTTCATGAGCGTTTTCTAAGAGCAAACAGAGTGTGAGCTGGTACACAGGGAAAACTCAAGGGCACTACAGTCAACCACACTAACAACCCTAGAAGTTGATTTTCGAGGAGGAACAACTTTGAGGTGGTTTCTGAGGTCAGCCACTGGGAAGAGGAGTGAGGAATCCAAAACTATAATTAGGGGTAGATCATACACAATGTTTGGTTAAGCTGTTGGCCACTGTATGAAGCTTTCCATAACACTGAGGTATTCTGAGGTACTGAGTTTTGGAGTAGGGATCCTTTTGTTGTCCTGACACACATGGTACGAATTTTGGAAGGGGTGAGTTCTAGAGAATCACATCCTTGTCAGATGATGCCTTGAAAAATTATTTTTTTTAAGCCAACAACTACACTACTTACATTCTTGGTTTTTTTCCTTAAATAGAACTTTATTGGAGTATAATTGCTTCACAATACTATGTTAGTTTCTATTGTACACCAAAGTCAATCTGCCATATGCATACATATGTCCCCATAACCCCTCCCTCTTGCGTCTGCTTCCCTCCCACCCTCCCTATCCCACCCCTCTAGGTCATCACAAAGCACCGAGCTTTTATCTCCCTGTGCTATGCTGCTGCTTCCCACTAGTCATTTTACATTCCGTAGTGTATATATGTCGATGCTACTCTCACTTCACCCCAGCTTCCCCCTCTCACCCTGTGTCCTCAAGTCCATTCTCTATGTCTACATCTTTATTCCTGCCCTGCAACTAGGTTCTTCATGACCTTTTTTTTTTTTTAGATTCCATATATATGTGTTAGCATACGGTATTTGTTTTTCTCTTTCTTACTTCACTCTGTATGACAGACTGTAGGTCCATCCACCTCACTCCAAATAACTCAGTTTCGTTTCTTTTTATGGCTGAGTAATATTCCATTGTATATATGTGCCACATCTTCTCTATCCATTCATCTGTCGATGGACATTTAGGTTGGTTCCATGTCCTGGCTATTTTGTAAATTACACTACTTACATTCTTATCTCTCCCTTCTACTGTTCTCTTAGCTCAGTTTGAGTCTTTGACTTAATTCTGTTTTATTAGAAACTTGCCCTTTCTTCACAGATAACAAATGCAATATTTTCCAGATCTAGTCTCTTTGATGATAGGGAAAAGTAATAAAGCCATATGCGTGTGTATACACACACACACATGGCTGCATTTTCAAGTACTTTACAGCATTAAACATAGATAGGATAAGTGGAGTTTCTTAGCAGTGCAGTGTCTTAGAATATTAGGATTTGTTTTACATATATCATAATCACAAAAAAATAGAAGTTTTCCTTTTTATTCTTCATTGTTATTTTAAGTCACTGAACATAGTGTAAATATATTAGACATTCTCTTGGAATAAGCTAGAGACATGTTAGGACATTATGAAAGAACAAAGATTTATGTGGCAAGATTCAATAAAGATTCCAAAGACCACAATCATCACAGAGAAATTACTCTGTTTTTTCACTTCTCCTAATAGAGGTTGTAATTAACACACTCTGAGAACAGCCATGGAACAATGCAGAGGAAAGTCTATGGTTTTAGAGCAGGGTCAGAAAACTTTATCTGCAAAGGGCAAGTAGTGAATATGTTAGGTTTTATGGGTTATAGGATTTCTATCACAACTACTCAATCCTATCATTGTAGTGAAAGCAACCACAGATAATATATAAATGAATGAGCATGGCTGTGTTCCAATAAAATTTTATTTATAACCACTGAAATTTAAATTTCATATAATTTTAATATATATAATAATATATCGGCTTAGGACCTGTGCAGAAGGGGAGAGGCAGCACGTGGAAAGGGGCACCTCCGGAGTGCAGAGTTCCGGAGTTTGGAGATGTACAGTTCCCCTGCAATTGACTCATATAGTATGAGGAATGGTTACCTGGATGACCTGAAGAAGCCCACAGATAACTGAAATACACCAGAAATACATCTACATGTGGAACAACTCCTACAGAACACCTACTGAACGCTGGCAGAAGACCTCAGACCTCCCAAAAGGCAAGAAACTCCCCACGTAACTGGGTAGGGCAAAAGAAAAAAGAATAAACAGAGACAAAAGAATAGGGACGGGACCTGCACCAGTGGGAGGGAGGTGTGAAGGAGGAAAGGTTTCCATACACTAGGAAGACCCTTCGCGGGCGGAGACTGCGGGTGGCGGAGGCGGGAAGCTTCGGGGCCGCGGAGGAGAGCACAGCAACAGGGGTGCGGATGGCAAAGTGGAGAGATTCCTGCACAGAGGGTCAAGGCCGACCGGCACTCACCAGCCCGAGAGACTTGTCTGCTCACCTGCCTGGGCGCGCGGGGCTGGGACCTGAGGCTCGGGCTTCGGTCGGATCCCAAGGAGAGGACTGGGGTTGGCGGCATGAACGCAGCCTGAAGTGGTTAGTGCGCCACGCCTATCAGGAAGGGAGTCAGGGAAAAGTCTGGACCTGCCGAAGAGGCAAGAGACTTTTTCTTACCTCTTTGTTTCCTGGTGTGCGAGGAGAGGGGATTAAGAGCGCTGCTTAAAGGAGCGCCAGAGACGGGCGCAAGCTGCAGCTAAAAGCGCGGAACCCAGAGACGCGCATGAGATGCTAAGGCTGCTGCTGCCACCACCAAGAAGCCTGTGTGCGAGCACAGGTCACTGTCCACACCCCCCTTCCGGGGAGCCTGTGCAGCCTGCCACTGGCAGGGTCCCGGGATCCAGGGACAACTTCCCCAGGAGAACGCACGGCACGCCTCAGGCTGTTGCAATGTCATGCTGCCCTCGGCCGCCGCAGGCCCGCCCCGCACTCCATGCCCCTCCCTCCACCCGGCCTGAGTGAGCCAGAGCCCCCGAATCAGTGGCTCCTTTAACCCCGTCCTGTCTGAGCGAAGAACAGACGCATGTGTGCGAGCACAGGTCACTGTCCACACCCCCCTTCCGGGGAGCCTGTGCAGCCTGCCACTGGCAGGGTCCCGGGATCCAGGGACAACTTCCCCAGGAGAACGCACGGCACGCCTCAGGCTGTTGCAATGTCATGCTGCCCTCGGCCGCCGCAGGCCCGCCCCGCACTCCATGCCCCTCCCTCCACCCGGCCTGAGTGAGCCAGAGCCCCCGAATCAGTGGCTCCTTTAACCCCGTCCTGTCTGAGCGAAGAACAGACGCCCTCCGGCAACCTACACGCACAGGCGGGGCCAAATCCAAAACGGAACCCAGGGAGCTGTGCGAACCAAGAAGTGAAAGGGAAATCTCTCCCAGCAGCCTCAGAAGCAGCGGATTAAAGCTCCACAATCAACTTGATGTACCCTGCCTCTGTGGAATACCTGAACAGACAACTAATCATCCCAAATTGAGGAGGTGGACTTTGAGAGCAAGATTTATGATATTTTCCCCTTTTCCTCTTTTTGTGAGTGTGTATGTGTATGCTTCTGTGGGAGATTTTGTCTGTATAGCTTTGCTTCCACCATTTGTCCTAGGGTTCTCTCCATCCGTTTTTTATTGTTGTTTTGATTTTAATTTTTTTCTTAATAATTATTTTTTATTTTAATAACTTTATTATATTTTATCTTACTTTATTTTACTTTATTTTCTTTCTTTCTTTTTTTCCTTCCTTCCCTCCTTCCTTCTTCCCTCCCTGCCTCCCTCCCTCCTTTCTTGCTTGCTTTTGTTCTTTCTCTCTTTCTTCTTCTACTAATTCTTTCTTTCAACTTTCTCTCTTTTATTCTGAGCCGTGTGCATGAAAGGCTCTTGGTGCTGCAGCGAGCAGTCAGTGCTGTGCCTCTGAGGTGGGAGAGCCAACTTCAGGACACTGGTCTACAAGAGACCTCCCAGCTCCACATAATATCAAACGGCAAAAATCTCCCAGACATCTCCATCTCAACACCAGCACCCAGCTTCACTCAACGACCAGCAAGCTACAGTGCTGGACATCCTATGCCAAACAACTAGCAAGACAGGAACACAACCCCACCCATTAGCAGAGAGGCAGCCTAAAGTCATGCTAAGCTCACAGACACTCCAAAACACATCACCGGACAGGGCCCTGCACACCAGAAGGACAAGATACAGCCCCAACCACCAGAACACAGGCATCAGTCCCCTCCACCAGGAAGCCCACACAGGCCACTGAACCAACCTCACCCACTGGGGGCAGACAATAAAAATAACGGGAACTATGAACGTGAAGCCTGCAAAAAGGAGACCCCAAACACAGTACGATAAGCAAAATGAGAAGACAGAAAAACACACAGCAGATGAAGGAACGACCACAAGGCTATGAGACTAGATATCAATTATAGGAAAATATCTATAAAAAATACAAACACAGGGAGGCAAAACAATACTTAATAATGAAGTGATCACTGAAGACATCAAAGAGGAAATAAAAACATACCTAGAAACAAATGACAATGGAGACACGATGACCCAAAAGCAATAGGATGCAGCAAGAGCAGTTCTGAGAGGGAAGTTTATAGCAATACAATCCTACCTTAAGAAACAGGAAACATCTCGAATAAACAACCTAACCTTGCACCTAAAGCAATTAGAGAAAGAAGAACAAACAAACCACAGAGTTAGCTGAAGGAAAGAAATCATAAACATCAGATCAGAAATAAATGAAAAAGAAATGAAGGAAACGATAGCAAAGATCAATAAAACTAAAAGCTGATTCTTTTAGAAGATAAACAAAATTGATAAACCATTAGCCAGACTCATCAAGGAAAAAAAGGGAGAAGATTCAAATCAATAGAATTAGAAATGAAAGAGGAGAAGTAACAACTGACACTACAGAAACACAAAAGATCATGAGAGATTACTACAAGCAACTCTATGCCAATAAAATGGACAACCTGGAAGAAATGGAAAAATTCTTAGAAAGGCACAACCTGTCAAGACTGAATCAGGAAGAAATAGAAAACATGAACAGACCATTACACCCACTGAAATTGAAATTGTGATTAAAAATCTTCCAACAAACAAAAGCCCAGGACCAGATGGCTTCACAGGCGAATTCTATCAAACATTTAGAGAAAAAGAGATATGGGAACATATGTATATGTATAACTGATTCACTTTGTTATAAAGCAGAAACTAACACACCATTGTAAAGCAATTATACTCTAATAAAGATGTAAAAAAATATATATCATAATATTATTATTTTGATTTTGTTTCGATCATTTACAACTATAAAAAAAGAATTCCTAACTTACACACCACACAAAAAAAGGCAGGGGACTGGATCTGACCATAGTTTGCCTACTTCTGCTTTAGAGCTAAGCATTCCCACTGGGTCCTTTGTGGCGGAGACGTGATCTGAACACCTGCATTCAGTGTCACATGTGATCTAACATATCAAATACAAAATGGAAGGGTTTGAGGGTTTTCTTTCACTTCAAAGTCTAGGAAGTCTAGGATTGAATGGCCAAACATGCTTTAAGAGATTTATCTTCAGCAGTCAAAAGTCACTTTCTGGATGTATCATAACTCTTTTGTAATTTGGAGTTTCTTCATGCAACATTCTGTGATAATCTTGCCAGAATACAGCAGTGACATATGCCAGCATTGTCAAGATTTTGACATAGTGCTTAAATGAGGCCTAACTAAACAGATAATTTAAAACTCTGCAGTTCACAAGTAAATGCCCCTTTTCTTCTTGGAATTCTATATTTAGGAAAGGGAGAATTTACTTCTGACCATTGTAAGAAGACTTAATCAAATTCCAGTGCCCCATAAGAAGAAACCATTTTGCATTTGAAAAGGACAAATCCTAAAAAATAAAAGGACAGCCCAGGTCCATCCTTAGGGACTTCAAAAGAGTGTGATATGGGAGGAAAAGTTTAAGTAATAGAATGAAGTCATAGAGTCAGCTTTGGATGACATAAAATAAAGCCCTTTCATATTAAATTAAATTGATATACACTCAGGAAACATTAGCCTAAACCAAAAATATCAAGGGAAAGACTAATCAAATATTCAAAAAGCAGTATTTAATTTGTTATAATCTCCTAACACCTGGGCTCTCAGGCAAATACTCTTTACAATTTAATATGTCTTATTTTTGCGCTAAATCTGATTTAAGTTAGTAAAGTCATGTCTGCAAATATAGAGCAGCAAGAATTTTCCACATCATGTACTCCAGAACAAAGAAATCCTAGTTGCAGCAGTTCTAAGAGTTGAAAGAGCTGAAGTTGAAAGAGTTCACATAGATGAACTTTTCTTTTCCTATATAAAAATTAAATACAATGCTGGAAGCAAAGTAGGATGTTGGTCATTCATAAGCTTGGATAGATTCACTGCAAGTCTTGATGGGGAAAATAGCTAGAAACTGGGTGACTCCTGCACATTTCTGGTTAATGTGAAAACAAAGTTTAAATGTCTTAATTAATTTTTATTTTCTACTCTTTTATAGTTTTAGCCCTGTCCCTCAAAGGAATATAACTGAGTAGTCTACTTACCACTCACTATTTAAAGTTAAATTCTCCACTTAATAGATATAATATAGTATAAGAAACTCCTGGCTAACACAGAACAGTTCACCAGTTAGCACAGTGTTTAAACATGTCCTCTGCTAAAGTAAAAGCATAGAACAGACCTTTCCTTGTTAGGACCAAGAGTTTTTGTTTTTGTTTTGTTTTGTTTTTTGCAGTACGCGGGCCTCTCACTGCCGTGGCCTCTCCCGTTGTGGAGCACAGACTCCGGACACATAGGCTCAGTGGCCATGGCTCACGGGCCCAGCCGCTCCGCGGCATGTGGGATCCTTCCGGACCGGGGCACGAACCCATGTCCCCTGCATCGGCAGGCGGACTCTCAACCACTGCGCCACCAGGGAAGCACAATGGTTAAGAATCCGCCTGCCAATGCAGGGGACACTGGTTCGAGCCCTAGTCAGGGAAGATCCCACATGCCACAGAGCAACTAAGTCCGTGCACCACATCTACTGAGCCTGCACTGTAGAGCCCATGAGCCACAACTACTGAGTCCGTGTGCCACAACTACTGAAGCCTGCATGCCTAGAGCCTGTGCTCCACAACAAGAGAAGCCACCACAATGAGAAGCCCGTGCACTGCAACAAAGAGTAGCCCCCGCTCTCTGCAACTAGAGAAAAGCCCGCATATGGCAACGAGACCCAATGCAGCCAAAAATAAAATAAATAAAAATTTTTAAAAATTGTTTTTAATTTAACAATGTCAGGGAATACAGAAAACACATCTATGGAGTGACTTCAGAGTTTGGAAAGAGGTCCATTTACCTATAAATTATTATATGGGATGTAACTTGAATCCTCCTCTTCAATGCCATCATTACCTGCATCAGCGATGCATGATGCACCATGCACTCTACAGAAAGGGTTGCATCATGAAGAAGCACAGTCTTTGCTTTGAGGAGTTAATAATCTAATGAAGAGAACAAGGTAAGTGGTCAATCATCACCTTTATCACAGTTACCTATAGAGGAGTACATACATAAACGGCCATGTGTGAAGGTGGCCATATGTTTATTGTTGCTTTGGTTTTTAAAAATAATACCTGTTCAGGGAAGTAGCCAAGATGGTAGGGTAGGAAGACCCTGAGCTCACCTCCTTCCATAGGCACAGCAAAATTACAACTATTTACAGAGCAATTATTGATAAGAAAGACCTAAACACTAGCAGAAAAGATCTTCTACAATTAAAGATGTAAAGAAGAAACAATAACAAGATGGGTAGGAAGACTGCAGAGATGCAGTATAGTCAAAACTCATACCTCCAGGTGGGTGGATGCATAAATGGGAGGATAATTATAATTGCAGAGGTGCTCCTCAAGGAATGAGGGGTCCAAGCCCCACACTGGTCTCCCCACTTTGGGGTTTCCTGCCCTGGGAAGATGAGCACCAGAACATTTGGCTTTGAAGCCCAGCAGGGCTTATTTTGGAGAGAGCCAGAGGGCTGTAAGAAAAAGAAACTCCAGTCTTAAAGGGGACATACAAAATCTCCCTCACTCTGAAACCCAGGGAAAGCAATAGTTTGAAAGAAGCCTGGGTTAGACCCATTTGCTGATCTTGGAGAATCTCCCAGAGAGCCAGGAGGCAACTGGAGCTCACTTTGGTGGACATAGCTGCTGATAGCAGCCATTGTGAGGAGCCCATTCTACCATGAAGGCAATGGTGCTTGCAAGTGCCATTTTGGAGTTTTCCCTTGAGCTTATTAGCACCGGGACCTGACCCCACCTGGTGTCAGAACAAGTACTTGGATGCCTAAGGTCAGCAGCTAGCTGGGCAGGGACACAGCCCCACCCACCAGCAGGCCAGCTGCACTAGGACTCCCTGAGCCCCTAGCTGCCACCGGGATGTGACCCATCTACAGAGGGCCCAGGACCCAGCCGTGCCCAACAACACACTAGCACTGGCCCCAGGACCACCTGGGCCCTGGCCCCACCCAACAGTGGACAAACATCAGCTCTGGGACACCTTGGGCCTCAGCCATTGCCTGAGGATCTGACCCCACCCACCAGCAGGCTGACACCAGCTTCGGGATACCCTAGGCCTTGCAGCCAGTCATGTCAGGAACCAGCCTGCTCACCAGCAGGCCAAACCAGCTACAGGACCTCAAGGGCCCTGTAGCCAGAGACCACAAGATACAGTTCCATTCACTAGTGAACTGGCACTAGCCCAGGGACCACCTGGGACTTGACCCCGCTAACTAGCTGGCCAAAGCCAACTCTGGAGCACCAGAGGCCTGTATCCAAATACCACAGAATTCAGCTCCACACAATAGTGGGCCAGTACTAGCCTCAGTATCCCCAGGGTCCTGCAGCCAGAAACCCTGGGACACAGCTCCATCCACTACTGGGCTGACACTAGTACTGGGACAAGCCTCATCCACCAGAGGACAGGCACAATCTCCGAGATCCCTAGGGCCCAGCAGCTAGAGACACTGGGACCTGGCTCCACCCAACACTGAGCCACCCAGAGGGCCCCCAGGTCCACCCACCAGTGGATAAACACCAGCTCCAGACCCCTGGGCCCAAACACCAAAGACCCCAGGACCAAGCTCCACCCACCAGAGGACCAGTACTATACCCAGGACCTAACCTCACCCACTCTCAGGCTGACACCAGCCTGACAACTTAGGATTATCAGCCAGCCACTCCAGGATCCAGCCCCACTCACCAGCCAGTCTACACCAGCTTTGGGACACCCTCTGAACCTTCAGCCAGCCATGTCAGGAACCTACCCTGCCCATCAGCAGGCAGATAGAAGATGCAGGACCCCTGGAGCCACAAACACAAACCCTAGGACCTGGCTCTGCCAACCAGTGAGCCAGCACCAACCCTGGGCCCTCAGGGGCTCTGAACCAGCTGCTCTGTGACAGAGCTCCACCCACCAGTGGCCAGTAGCTTCCACACAAGGCAGGGTCTGACAACCAACCAGACGGGGGCAGCCATGCCAACTGGACTTCCCACAGTAGTCAGCCACCTATAACAGAAAGACCCATGCAGCCCACCAAGGGGGTACCCCTAGAACATACAGTTCTGGTGACTAGAGGAGAGTACACTGCTGTGACACATAAGATGTCTCCTACAAAGAAGAGTTCTCCAAAACTAGAAAATGTAACCAACCTACCAACTGCATAGAAATAAAAACAGTGAATTAGGCAAAATGAAAAAATAGAAGAATATGTTTTTAACGAAGAATATGTTTCTAACTTTATCTATCTATAATGATAGATATGTTTCTATCTATCTTCTAAGATAAAACCTTAAAAGAAGAACTAAGTGAAGTAGAGATAAGAAATCTACCCAACAATGAGTTCAAGGTAATAATCATAAAGATGCTCAAAGTCCTCAGGAGAAGAATGAGTGAACACAGTGAGAATTGTACAAAGAGTTAGAAAACATAAAGGACAAGCAGAACTGAAGAATATAATAACTGAAATTAAAAACACACTAGAAGGAATCAACAGTAGTTTAGATGATAAAGAGGAATGGGTAAGCAAACTAAAGAACAGAATTTCAGTGGAAATCACTGAAACTGAACAGAAAAAAGAAAAAAAGAATACAGTAAGTCCCCTACGTATGAACCTTCAAGTTGCAAACTTTCAAAGAGGCAAACATGCATTTGCATGTTCAATCATGTAAGTTATTTCACATGCCTGGCATACATTGTCACCTGCGTGCATCCTCTACAAGTGGCTGTGCTTTTGTGTACTTTACTGTACAGTACTGTATAGAATACAGTAGTATAGTTATCTTTATTTCAAGGCCAGGATATCCGGAAGCAAGTGTAAAAGCAGTGGTGATGTAGCTTGTACTACTGTACTTTTCAAGGTACTGTACTGTAAGATTAAAAATGTTTCCTTTATTTTTTGTGTTTGTTTTTTATGTATTATTTGTGTGAAAACTATTATAAACCTATTACAGTACAGTACTATATATATGACTGTTAATTGGGTGCCTAGGCTAACTTTGTTGGACTTAAAAATTGGACTTACAAATGTGCTCTCAGGATGGAACTCATCCATATGTAGAGGATTAATGTAAAAAGAAAAGAGTCCTCTGAAATGACATCAAACATACTATCATTTGTATTATAGAAGAGAGATAAAGGGGCAGAGAAATTATTTGAAGACATAATAGCAGAAAGCTTCCCTATTCTGGGCAAGGAAACAGACATTCTGGTCCAAGCAGCACGGAGAGTAACAAACAGGATCAAGCCAAAGAGGACTATGCCAAGCACATTGTAATTAAGATGGCAAAAATTACAGATAAAGAGAGAACATTAAAAGCAGCAAAGGAAAAGCAACAAGTTACATACAAAGGAACGCCCATAAGGCAATCAGCTGACTTGTCAGCAGAAACTCTGTGGGTCAGAAGGGAATGGCATGATATATTTACAGTGATGAAAGAGGAAAACCTACAACTAAGAATAATCTACCTGGCAAGGCTTTCCTTCAGATTTGAAGGAGAGATCAAAAGTTCTACAGACAACCAAAAGCTAAAAGAGTTCAGCATCATGAATCCAGCTTTACAAGAAATGTTAAAGGGACTTTTCTAAGTAGAAAAGAAAAGGCCACAACTAGGAATATAAAACTTATAAAAGGAAAAATCTCATTGGTAAAGGCAAATATACAGTAAAGGAAGTAAATCAACCACTATAAAGCTAGTAGGAAGGTTAAAAGAAAAAAGTAGTAAAATCATCTGTATCCACAATAAGTAGTTAAGGGAGAAACAAAACAAAAAGATACAAATATGAGGTTAAAAATAGTAAACGCTGGTTGGGGGGAGTAAAAATGCAAAGTTGTTAAAATATGTTTGAACTTAAGGGATAAGCAACTTGAAATAATCATGTATACATATAGATTGCTATATATAAACCTCATGGTAACCAAAAGCCAAAAATCTATAATATATACAACATACAAAAAAGAGAAAGAATCTAAACATAATGTAAAGATGGCTATCAAATCACAAGAGAAGGGAGCAAGAGAAGAAGAAAAGAACAAAAAAGAACTGTAAAAACAACTCCAAAACAATTAACCAAATGGCAATAATACTTATCAATAATTACTTTAAATATAAATGAACTAAATTCTCCAATCAAAAGACATAGAGTGGCTGAATGGACAAAAAAACAAGACTCATATTTATGTTGCCTACAAGAGACTCACTTCAGATCTAAAGACATACACAGACTGAAAGTGAGAGAATGGAAAAAGTTATTCCATGCAAATAGAAATGAAAAGAATGCTTGGGTACACAATATTTATATCAGACAAAATTAAATTTAAAAGAAGACTATAACAAGAGACAAAGAAGGACATTACATAATGTTCAAGGGAGCAACCAAGAAGAAGATATAACAATTGTAAACATATGCACCCAACACAGGAGCATCTAAATACATAAAGTAATTATTAACAGACACAAGGAGAGAAATTCACAACAACACAGTAATAGTAGGGGACATCAACACTCCACTTACATCAATGGACAGATAATCCAGACAGAAAATCAATAAGGAAACATGGGCTTTAAATGACACATCAGATCGAATGTACTTAATATATATAGAGCATTCCATCCAAAAGCAGCAGAATACATATTCTTTTCAAGTTCACATGGAAAATTCTCCAGGATAGATCTCATGCTGGGTCACAAGACAAGTCTCAGTAAATTTAAGAAGATTGAAATCATATCAAACTTTTTTTCTGACCACAAGGCTATGAGACTAGAAGTCAACTACAAGAAAAAAACTGCAAAACACACAAACATGTGGAGGCTAAACAATATGCTATTAAACAACTATGGATCACTGAAGAAATCAAAAAACATCTGGAGACAAATGAAAAAAAAACACAACAATTCAAAATCTATGGGATGCACAAAAGCAGTTCTAAGAGGGAAGTTTAGAGCAATAGAAGCCTACCACAGGAAACAAGAAAAATCTCAAATAAACAACCTAACCCTATACCTAAAGGAACTAGAAAAAGAATAACAAACAAACTGAAAGTTACTAGAAAGAAAGAAATAATAAAGAACAGAGAAGAAATAAATAAAATAGAGACAATTTTACTACACAAAAAGCAAAGGAGGGGGCTTCCCTGGTGGCGCAGTGGTTGAGAGTCCACCTGCCGAGGCAGGGGACACGGGTTTGTGCCCCGGTCCAGGAAGATCCCACATGCCATGGGGTTGCTGGGCCCATGAGCCATGGCTGCTGAGCCTGCGCATCCGGAGCCCGTGCTCCGCAATGGGAGAGGCCACAACAGTGAGAGGCCCACGTACCGCAAAAAAAAAAAAAAATGCAAAGGAAAATGAAAGAATGAAACTAAGAGCTGGTCCTCTGAAAAGATAAACAAGATTGATAAAACTTTAGCCAGACTCATCAAGACAAAAAGAGGGCCCAAAACAAAATCAGAAATGGAAAAGAAGTTACAACCAACACCACAGAAAGACAGAGGATCATAAAATATTACTATGAACAATCACACATCAATAAACATGACAACCTAGAAGAAATGGACAAATTCCTATAAATGTACAATATCCCAAGACCAATCCAGGAAGAGATATAAAATATGAACATCGCAATTACCAGTAATGAAACTGAATCAATAATATTTTTTAAATCCCCCAAAACAAAAGTCTAGGATCAGATGGCTACACAGGTGCATTTTACCAAACTTTTAGAGAAGACTTAACACATATCCTTCTCAAACTATTCCAAAAAATTGCAGAGAATAGAAAGCTTCTGAACTCATTCTACGAGGACAGCATCACCTTATGCCAAAACCAGACAAAGATATCACACACAATTACAGGGCAATGTCACTCATGAACATATAAGTAAAAATCCTCAACAAAATATTAGCACACCAAGTTCAACAATACATTAAAAGGATCATATACCATGATCAAGTGGAATTTATCCCATGAATGCAAGGCTGTTTCAATATCTGCAGTTCAATCGATGTGATATACCACATTTACAAAATTAAGAATAAAAACCATATGATCATCTCAATAGATGCATAAAAAACTTCTGACAAAATTAAACAGCCATTTATGTCAAAAACTTTCAACAAAGTGGGTATAGAGGGAATATACCTCAATATAATTAAGGCCATATATGACAAGCCTATAGCTATCCCCATACTCATCATACTGAAAGCTTTTCCTCTAAGATCTGGAACAGACAAGGATGTCCAGTTTTGCCACTTTTACTCAACATAGTATTGGAAGTCCTAGCCACAGCAATCAGACAAGAAAAAGATAAATAAAAGGAATCCAAATTGGAAGGAAGAAGTAAAACCACCACTGTTTGCAGATGACATGGTACTATACACAGAAAATCCTAAAGATGCCACCAAAAAACTATTAGAATTCATTAATGAATTCAGTAAAGTTGCAGAATAAAAAGTTAATATACAGAAATCTGTTGTATTTCTATACACTAACAATGCTATATCAGAAAGAGAATTAAGGAAACAACCTCATTTACAATCACATCAAAAGGAATAAAACACCTAGGAGTAAATCTAAGGAGGTAAAAGACCTGTATTCAGAAAACTATAAGACACTGATGAATGAAATTGATGACACAAACAGATGGAAGGATATACTGTGCTCATGAATTGGAATAACTAATATTGTTAAAATGACTATTATACTCAAGGCAATCTACAGATTCAATGCAATCCCATCAAAATACCAATGGTATTTTTCACAGACCTATGACAAATAATTCTAAAATTTGTATGGAAACACAAAAGACCCCAAATAGCCAAAGCAACCTTAAGAAAGAAGAACAAAGCTGGAGGTATCATGCTCCCTGATTTCAAACTATGCTACAAAGCTACAGTAATCAAAACAGTATGGTAATAGCACAAAAACAGACACATACAACAATGGAACAGAATATAGATCCCAGAAATAAACCTACATTTATATGGGCAATTAATCTATGACAAAGGAGGCAAGATATACAATGGAGAAAAGACAGTCTCTTCAATAAATGGTGTTGAGAAAACTGGATAGTTACATGCAAAAGAATAAAACTGGACTACCTTCTCACACCATGCACAGAAATAAATTCAAAATGGATTAAAAACTTAAATGTAAAACCTCAAATCATCAAACTTCTAGAAGAAAACATAAGCAGTGTGTTCTTTGACATTGGTCTTAGTAATATTTTGTGGATATGTCTCCTCAAGCAAGGGGAAAAATGCAAAAATAAAGAGACCACATCAAACTAGAAAGCTTTTTCACAGTGAAGGAAACTATCAACAAAATGAAGGCCACCTACTGAATGGGAGAAGATATTTGCATACAATATATCCAGTAAAGGGTTAATATCCAAAATATACAAATAACTCAACATCAGAGAACCAAACAACCCAATTTAAAAATGGGCAGAGGATCTGAATAGACATTTTTATAAGGAAAACATACAGATGGCTAACAGGCACATGAAAAGGTGCTCAACATCACTACAGGAAAATGCAAATGAAAACCACAATGAGATATCACCCTATACCTGTCAAAATGTGTATTATCAGAAAGACATGAAACTAATAAATATTGGCAAGGATATGGAGAAAAGGGAACTCTCGTGCACTGCTGGTGGAGATGTAAATTGGTACAACCACTATGGAAAACAGTATGGAGATTCTTCAAAAAATTAAAAATAGAACTTCCATATGATCCATCAATTCTAATCCTATTTATCTGAAGAAAATGAAAACACTAATTAGAAAAGATATAAGCACCCTATGTTCATTGTGGCATTATTTACAATAGCCAAGATATGGACGCAACCTAAGTAGCCAACCTTAGATGAATTGATAGAGAAATGGTATATATATACAGAATGGAATAGTACTCAGCCATAAAAAAGAATGAAATCTTGCCATTTGCAACAACATGGATGGACCTAGAGATTATTACGATAAGTGAAATAAGTCAGACAGAGAAAGACAAATACTGTATGATTTCACTTACATGTGGAATCCAAAAAAAAAAAATGAACAAACATAACAAAAGAGAAACAAAGTCACAGGTACAGAGAACAAACAGGTGGTTGCCAAAGGGGTGGGGGATGAGACAGATTAAGTACAGACTTCCAGTAGCAAAGTAAATGGGTCATGGCTATGAAATGTACAGTGTGAGGATTATAGTCAATAATTAGGTAACATCTTTTTGTATGGTGATAGATCATACTAGACTGATTGTGGTGGTCATTTCAAAATATATAGAAATATCAAATCACTATGTTGTATAGCAGGAACTAATATTCTGTTGTAGGTCAATTATACTTCAAAACCAACCAATGAACCAAACAAACAAAAGCACTCATAGAAAAAGAGACCAGATTTGTATATTTTTCCATCTCTTTAATGTTGTATCTATATGAGATGATGGATATTCACTAAATTTATTGTGGTAATTATTTCATGATATATGTAAGCAAAACCATTATGACATACACCTTAAATTTATACAGTGCTGTGTGTCAATTATATCTCAATAAAACTGGAAGAAAAAACATTCTCCTTTGTTTCTAGTTCACCAAGTATCTTTCATTATTTTACCTTAAAATTTTAATTAAAATAGGACACACAAACTGAAAAGTACACTGGGGTAATCTGCTAATGCTTCCTAAGGATATGTCCACATCCAAATACCTAGAACCTCTGAAAGTCATCTTATTTGGAAAAAGTGTCTTTGCATATATGATTAAATTTTATGGATTCTGACATGAGACTATACTGGATCATACAGGCGGGCCTTAAATGCCATCATAAGCATCTTTATAAGAGAGAGGCAGAGAAAGGTTAGAACATACAGAGGAGAAGGTGATGTGAAGATGAAGGCAGAGATTGGACTGATGTAGCCTTAAGTCAAGGAGTGCTGGCACCCACCAGCACCTGGAAGAGACAAAGAATGGATTCCGTTCTAGTGTCTGGAGGAAGTGAAGACCTGCCAGCACGTTGATTTCAGATTTTTAACCTGTAGAACTGTAAGAATAAATTTCTGTAGCAGCCCCCGGCAACGAATACATGTACAGACCAATGTGTGCTACTCAATGGATTATCAAAAAAGCTAATATTTATAACTACAATCTAATTCAAGAAAGATGGCTAACATCCTATAAATGTCCTCTTATTCTTCTTACAACTTTTTCCATCCCCCCTAAGTAACCACTACACCGATTTCTATAACCATAGTTTATTTATGCCTGTTTTGAACTTTAAATAATTCACACTTATCTGTTGTACGTTTTTTTCCTCCTTTGTATTATATTGTAAGCTTTATCCATGTTGCTGTGATTAACTACAGTTTGTTCATTTTCATTACAGAATATTATTCTATTGCATGGCTAGACCATAATTTATTTATCCATTGTACTATTGAGGGGGCATTTGGGTTGCTTCCAACTTTAGGTCATCATAAACAATGCTGCTATGAACAGCACTGTTCATATGTACACATCTTTCTTGCTTTCTTCCTTCTTTTCTTCCTATTTATTCTCAGGTGTAAGTGCTGGGTTATAGGGTTTGCATATGTTCAACTTTAGTAGATAATGCCAAACAATGCTGTTGTACTGATTTACATTCCCTCCAGCAGTGTGTGAGGGTTCCTGATGCTTCATATCCTCCTCAGGATTTGGTATTCTTAGTCTTTTACTTTCAGGCTTATTTTCCCCATTTTAAACTTTAGCTATTCTTCTGGGAGTGTAAATGCATCTCATATACAGTTAAAAAATATATACAAACTTTTATATTAAGAAATGAAATACAAAATAGCAAAAATTTGTAAGTGTACAACTCAATGAAGTGAAAGTCTCTATGATATTGCCATCCAAATCAAGAACATTACCAGCATCCCAGAAGTCTTCCTCATATTGGCTGCTATTACACTTTCTCTGTTCCTCAAAGGTAACCAATAACAATTTCTACTCTATGAATAATTTTTCTTGCTTTTGAACTTTATATTAATGAGATAACAGAATGTATAATTTTTTATGTTCATTGACAGGGCCTAAAAGAAGTGACACGCCAGCAAAAGTGCTCAGATCTTAGGTTCTAAATACCACTTTCCAATAAAAAGGACCAAAGCTCCTTGGAGAGATGGCTGATTTCAGGGCTTGAACAGGAAAATTAATCTGAATGATCTTGTGTCAGAAAGTAAGAAAGTACTTTTAAAAAATGGAGGCATGTCAAAAGGACTTAGGAGTCAAAGCGACACAACACTTAATGGTCAGAGTTGGAACAATTTGAGCAACAAAATAAATAATTACAGCATTATATTATAACCCAAAGAATAAAATGAATGTCCATGAATTCATGCTAATATCAATAAATGTTGGAGAGGGGACAGACCTTTCTTAGAGACGAAATTCAATTAATAAATGTAGAAAGAATGAAAGAAATAGAAAATCCCCATTAGAATACCATGGTAATAACGGCCACAGACAAATTCCATTGACGAATGCTAAAATTAGTGGATGAAAATTTTAAAGAGGAACAGGATATTTGCATAGCCTCCAGTAACTTTCCTGAAAATATTTTTAATTACTCTAGTGGTTTTATCATATTTTCCATAAATTCCTTGATTTTCCTCTTTCCATGAGGTGAAATTAATCCCTCTCCCCTTGAGTGTGGGCTGGATTTAAGGACTCACTTCTAATGAACAGAGAATAGAAAGAGAAAATTAATAACTTTACAGTGGAGAAACCTGCAGACGCTACCATAATCAAATGATCAATGTTAACATCACCACTGATGCCACGTTGGTAGCATGTACTCCCTGATATGATACAATGAAAGGTCCTTGCCTTCTGTGATGTTCTGCTCAAAGATCCATTACTTCAGTCTAATAATGAGAAAACACCAGACAAATCCAAACTGAGGGACATTCTACAAAATATCTGACGAGTACTCTTCAAAAGTGCTTAGGTCATGAGAGACACGGAAAGACTGAGAAACGACCACAGATTAGAGAAGATTAAGGAGACGTGATCACTAAAGGAAACCTGGTATCCTGGATGGGAACTTGGAACAGAAAAATGCCATTAACAGAAAACCTGAATAATGTCTGTAGTTTAATTTATAGTATTATTGATCAATTCTTAGTGTTGATGGGTGTCCCATAGTTATATAGGGAAAGCTGAGTAAAGGATATGAGAACTCTGTAATATCTTTGCAACTCTCTAATCCTAAAATGATATAAAAAATAAAAAGCTAAAAACAAGAATCTGAATTGTGTAAAAAATAAACTAGAAACAAAAATCCTTCAACTGGTGGGTGGATAAACCGTGGAACATCCATACAGTGGAAGACTCCTCGGTAATACAAAGGAATGAACTATTGACACACACAACAACATGGGTGAATCTCAAATGCTCAGTAAAAGAAGCCAAAGTCATGTATGATTTAATTTTTATGACATTCTGGAAAAGGCAAAAATGTAGTGATGAAGAACAGAGTAGTGGTTGCTTGTGGTAAGGGCTGGGGGAGGAGTTGACTGCAATGGGGCAGCATAAAGGAATTTTGAGGGGTAGTAGAACTGTTCTGCAGCTAGATTGTGGTGGTAGTTACACAACTCTATTTGTCAAAACATAAAACTGTATAATATAAAAAGTCAATTTTTTTACATAAAAGTTAAAATGAAATTTTAAAACAAAAAAATAGTAGTTGCCGAATATCTTGACATTAACAATTTTATATATTGCAAATACAGATAGAAATCTACTATACATATAAAGTTATATAGAGAAAATATATACTTCATCAAAATGGAGTCAAATTAAAATAGAAAGCCTAAATAATGTAACAATTTAAAAAATACAATTGACTGTAACAATTTTCTCACAAAGAAAACATCAGACCATGATGGTTTTACCAGGAAAAGATGTTCCAACTATAAATAAATTATTACAGAGTATAGAAAAAGAGAGAAAAAATTCCACTATTTTATAAAATTAATGTAACTTTGACATCAAACTCAACAAGAATAGTATAAGAAAATTATCTCTCATGAAAAATGATGCAAAATTAAATACCAGGATCAAGTTATGTATAAAATTAAAAGTTGATACATCAGGATTGAGTTGGATTTATCCTACAAATTCAATTTGAATTTAACATTAGAAAATTAAGTCAATAATCACACTAAAATATTAATGTATTAAAGGAGAAAAACAATCCAATCATCTCAATACAGGAGAAAAAAATGTTTGAAAACATTCAACAATCAGTCATGACTTAAAAAAACCAACAAATTAGCAAACTAGGAATAAAAGGAAACTTCTTTACCTCGATAAAGAATTCTATAAAAAACTGTAGCAAACATCTTACTTGGTGGTGTTGAAGTAAATCCCATTACTTCAGAACTTCTGAAGTGTTGAAACCATCACTTTAAAATCAGGAACAAAACAATCACAGTCATTATCCTCACTTTTGTTCAATCTCTAGCTAGTGCAGCAAAGCAAATTTATATATATTTGTATATATGTGTATATATGTGTGTGGGGGGGTAGGGTTTGCAGGGGAGAAAACAAAACCTTCATTAATCTCAGGTAATAAAATTGTCTACCTCAAAAATTCAAAGGGATTCCAAATAAATTATTAGTATTAATAAATTATCTAGCAAGTTTGCTAGATACAAAATTAACATATGAAAATTAATTAATTTGCTTTATGTAATTAAACATTAAAAATGTAACTTTTAAAAAGTAATGCATGAAATATATATGTAAGAACAATTTTAACAAAGATGTATAAAACTTTAGAGAGACGTATGAAACAATTGAGCTATATTAAATAAAATATAGATAAATAGAAAGATAGTAAATATTAAGGAGGACAGTGCAGTATTGTTCAGGAACAATTAGTAGAAATTAACAGGGTTCCCATAACAGACTCAAGCAATATGGAAACTTGAATTATGACATATGTGGCATTGATAGACTTTTCAATAAACTGGCTAGGACAACTGCTTAGAAAAAAGTATAAAATTTGACCTCTACCTAACACTACAAAAAAGTCAATTCAAATTAAATGATAGTCTAGTTTGGCTTCTTTCACTCAGCACAATGAATTCAAGATTTATCCATGCTGTTGATTACATCAAGAGTTTGTTCCTCTTATTGTTGAATAATGAACCATTGTGTGATGAGCTTAGTTATTCTCCAGTTGAAGCATATTTTTGTTGTTTTTATTTTCTGTAAATTTTGAATAAAGCTGCTATAAACAGGTTTTTGTGAAAACAAATTTTTTAATTTTTCTTGGATAAATACTAGGAGTTCCATAGTTGGATCTTATGATAACTATGTTTTTAACTTTATAAGAAACTTCTAAAATGTTCTCCAATGTGGCTGTATCATTTTGCATTCTCAGCAGCAAATCTGAGAGTTCTAGTTGCTCTGCCTCTTCATTAGCACTTGTAGTGTTATTTTCTTGAATTTAGCTATTCTAATAAATGAAATCTTATTAAGTAGTGAAATCTCATTGTTTTATTTTGCATTTCCCTAATTACTAATGAGGTTGAACATCTTTAATGTGCTTATTCGCCTTCCATATATATCTTCCGATGAAACATCCATTCGGTATTTTGTCCATTAAAAAAATTGAGTTGTTTTCTTATTCTCAAGTCTTGGGACTACTTTATATATGCTGGATATAAGCTTTTAGAAAGATATGTATTTTATAAATAAAAATCTTGACTTTTCATTTTCTTAATACTGTCTTATTTTTTTAAAGAAAAGCGGAGTTTTTTAAAAAGAGTATCTCAGAGATATTGTGAAATATGCACGCATGAAATGACATGATGCCTGAAATTTTTGTAGATTTCTTGGGATTTTTCTATATAGACATACATGTCATTTGTGATTAAAGATAGTTTTTTTCTTTTCCTATCTGTAGGCATCTTATTATATTTTTTCTTTTGCATTACTCCACTGGTTTGGGCCTATAATTCAATATTGAAGAGGAAGGGAGAGAGTGGGCATCCTTGCTTGTTCCAGATCTTATACAGAATTCAGTCTTTCATGATTAAATATGAAGTCAGCTGCAGGATTTCTTTTTCCTTCTTTTTTTTTTTGATAGCTGTCCTTTATCATGTTAGGAAAGTTTTTCTATTCCTAGTTTGCTGAGAGGTGTTTTTTTTTTTTTTTTATCATGAATGACTGTTGAACTTTGTCAGATGCATTTTCTGTATTTATTGATATAATCTTGTGCGTTTTCTTTTTCAGTCAGTTAGAGTCGATTTTCAAATGTTGAACCAGATTTTCATTCACTTCGTAAATCTGAATTGGTCATGATGCTTTATCATTTTATAATTATTGCTGTATTTAACTAACATATTGGTTTCAGAATTTTTGTGTCAATATTCATGTGGTATATTGATTTGGAGCTTTTTTTTGTTGTCTTTGATTCTGGTATCAGGGTTATGCTGGTTTCATAAAATGAGTCAGGAAGTTTATCCTTCTATTTTCTGGAAGAGGTTGGATAGAATGGATAATATTTTTACCTTAAGGAATTTGTCCATTTCATCTAAATTATTAAATTTATGGGCAAAGAGTTGTTCATAGTATTTTCTCATTGCTTTTTAAATGTCTATAAACCTGCAGTGATGTCTCTTACATTTTAGATTTTTGTAATTTGTATCTTCTCTTTATTCTTGGTCAGTTTGGGTAAAGTTTTATCAGTTGTATTGATCTTTTCAAAGAACTAGCTTTTGGTTTCACCAGTTTTCTGTATTATTTTCCTGTATTGCATTTTATTGATTTCTGCTCTTTATTATTTCCTTCTTTCTACTTACTTTGGGCTTAATTTGCTCTTCATTTCTAGTTACTTAAAGCTTAGGGTATTGATTTGAGACTTTTTGTCCAATACAAGCCTTTACTGCTATAAATTTACCTGTAAACACTGCTTTAGCTATATCCCAGAAATTTTAATAAGTTGTATTTTCATTTTGTTAAACCTATTTTATAATTTGCCTTGAGAACCCCTTTGATCCATGAGTTATTTATAAGTATTGTTCATTTTCAAATATTTGGGGATTTTTAAGATATCTCTTTTTGATTTCTAGTTTAATTCCGTTATGGCCATGGAACATATTTTGTTTGATTACAAGTCTTTTAAGTGTATTAAGATTGGTTTTTATGGTCCAGAATATTTTTTTGTAAATGTTTCATGTGCAATTGAAAAGAATGTATATTCTGCTATTGTTTGGAGGAGTATTCTTCTATAAATGTAACTTAGTTTCATTTGGTTGATGGTATTCAGGTCCTCTATGTCCTTGCTGATATTCTGTCTTCTTTTTTTTTATTGTTTATTGAGAGAGGAGTATTGAAATCTCCCACAGTAATTTTGGATTTGCTCTTCCTCCTTCCAGTTCTATAAGCTTTTCATTTGTGTATTTGGAAGCTCTTGTATTAGTTTTCTATTGTTATGCAACAAATTACCACAAAATTAGCAGCTTAAAATAACACTCATTTATTGTTTCCCTGTTTCTGTGGGTCAGGAGTCCAGGCACAGTTTAGGTGTGTCTTCTGCTCATGGTCCCATAAGGCTGAAATCAACATGTTAGCCAAGTCATTGTTGGCACCTGAGACTCAAGGTCCTCTTCCAAGGTCACTTAGGTTATTGGCATAATTTAATTCCTCAGTTTTGTATATCCGAGGTCCCAGTTTTCATGCTGGCAACTGACTGGGCATTACTCTCAACTTCTAGAAGCTCCTACAGTTCCTTCCATGTAGCACTTTCATAGATCCTCTTGTAATACGGCAGCATGCCTCTTTCAAGGCCAGCACGAAAAATTTCTTTCTTCATGAAGAGACCAATTACCCCTTTAACGAGTTTTTCCTGACTAAATTAGACCCACAAAGGAAAATCTTCCTTTGATTAACTTAAAGTCAAAACTGACTTGGGGGGCTTCCCTGGTGGTGCAGTGGTTGGGAGTCCACTGGCTGATGCAGGGGACACGGGTTCGTGCCCTGGTCTGGGAAGATCCCACACATCGTGGAGTGGCTGGGCCTGTCAGCCATGGCTGCTGAGCCTGCGTGTCCGGAGCCTGTGCTCTGCAACGGGAGAGGCCACAACAGTGCGAGGCCCCCGTACCGCAAAAAACAACAAAAAAAACTGACTTGGGAACCCTAATTACATCTGCCAAATCCCTTCATCTTTGCCAGGCAGTATAACGTAATTCCACGAGTGATATCATAATGTAGTTGCAGGTCCTGCCCATACTTTGAAGGAAGGGATTATACAGTTGTGTACACCAGATTGGGGATGCCAGGGAGGGTCACCCTGGAATTCTGCCTACCACTACCTTGGTGGTAGGTATGTGCAAATTTAGAACTGTTATGTCTTCTTGGTGAATTGACCCTTTTAACATTATCTAATGTTCCTCTCTACCTCTGGTAATTTTCTTTGCCCTGAAATCTTTGTCTGGTATTAATATAGCCACCACAGATTTCTTTTGATTAGTGATTGCATGGTATATCATTTCCATGCTTTTAACTTACCTGTATCATTCAATTTAAAGTAAATACATTAAATATAGCCAAACTGACAATTTTGTTTTTCACTTAGTATGTTTATTTACATTTAATGTGATTATTGGTATAATTAGATTCACCATTTTATTGTTTGCTTTCTGTTTTTCTCCTTTGTTTTTTGTTTCTCTTTCTACTTTCATGCCTCCTGTTGGATTATTTTACTTTTTACTTCCATTTAAATTTATCTATTGGATTTTTGTCTATCTTTTCTATTATATTTTTAGTAGCCTATCTAGGGATTATAGCATATATATGTTATATAACGTATATATATATCTTACCCCTTACAGCCTTCTTAAAGTTATAATTTTTCAATTTCAAATAAAATGGAAAACCATCACAATCATTTATGTCTCTACTTTCTACTCCTTATGTTATAGTTGCTATATGTTTTCATCTACATACACTGAAAACACCACCAGCAAACATTATAGCTTTTGCTTTTGTCATTCATATTAAAAAAAGTAAGAGGAGAAAATATAGTCTACTTTACCCTGATATTTACCATTTCTGTTTTTCTTTCATTCTTGAAGTTCCAGGTTTCCTTCTTTTACCATTTTCCTTCAGCTTGAGGAACTTTCTGTAGTATTTCTTTTAGAGAAAATCTGTTGGAAAATAATTCTTAGTTTTCCTTCCTCTAGAATTTTTTATTCTTGAATATTTTCTCTTGGTATAGAAGTTGATGTAAAACTGTTGACAGTCTTTTTCCAACAATTTAGTGATGTTTTCCTACTGTCATCTAGCTTCCATGATTTCTGATTGAGAAATCTTGTTCCCTTACAAGTAATGTGTTGTTTTTCTTAGGCTGCTTTCATGATATTTTCTCTTCAGTCTTCAGCAGTTTTATTAAGATATTTCTGAGCATTGTTTTAAGTTTATTATGTTTGGTGAGCTTCTTCAATCTGAAAATGTATGTCTTTTACCAAACTTGGGAAGTTTTCAGCTATTCTTTTCCTACACCAATTCATGTTTTCTCTCTTCCAGGACTCCAATGACACAAATTTTAGACATTCTGTCATTCTCCCACAAGTCCCTAAAACTTTGTAAATTTTTTTCAATCTTTTTTCTTTATGTTCCCCAGAGTGGATAATTTTTATTTTACTATTTTTCAAGTCCAGTGACCTTTTCTTTTGTCATCTCCTTTCTGCCATTTAAGATATCCATGGAAGTTTTTATCTCAGTGTCATATTTTCAGTTAAGATTTTTTAAATAGTTATTCTATTTCTATCTCTATGTCTACAAGTTTTATATTTCCATTTACTTCAAGAGTGTACAGATTTACCTCATGGTACTTTAAAGTCTATCTGATACTTCCAACACTTGAGGAATCTCAGAGTTTGTGTCTGTTGACTGGTTTTTCCATTGAGAATTGGTCATATATTGTTTGTAAAATTTTTATGTCAAGTAATTTTGAATGTTGTTATGCACACTGTAACTGTGCTGTGAGATTCTAAGCCCCATTAAAGTCCTCAGGAGAATGTTCATTGTTCTCATTAACGGGAGGAAATCCAGCCATGTAGGTTTGACTGCAAGTTCTTCATCACTTTCTGTGGGTGTTGGTTCCAATGTGAATTCAGTTTTTTAAACTCTTTGTTGCAATGTTTGGGTCTTTCACTCAGGGGTTAGTCTGGGACATGGTGCAGTTTATGCGACAACAAGAGTTCTCAAAACATCTGCTATGCTTCTTTTGTGTCTGTTCCACTCATGTAACCAACTCATAGGGTTAAGTCAGGGACTTGTATCAGTTCATACACAGAATTATGGGACCTGTTTCTCTAGCTCTCTCTTCTCATGGATTTTCCTTCACTTTCTAGGCCCCATTTCTCTGAAAAGAAAAAGACTTTCTCTCACAGCTTTAGGCTCCTCCCACTGTCATATAATTCTATGAGATTTGGGCTGCCATCAGGGAAAAGCAGTGAATTAGAAGGAAAAACAAACTAACAGGATGCCCCCCCACAATCATCTTACCACAAGAGTCCCTTGCATGGATGCTCTGACTAGAGGGACATATTCTCTCAAAGGGCTTTAGGTGTCTGTGCCATCCCTTTTGGTATGGCAGTGCAACTCACTGTCTGGGGTTCACCTGTTGGCTGAACTAGAAAAGGAAAAGAGAAAAAAAAAAAAAAGAAGTGGGATTTCCTTGATTCCCTCTCTGGGAGGCCATCTGCCACACCAGAAGGACATTCAAGTAACACTTTGCGATAGGGTTCTGGGAAGATGGCGGAAGAGTAAGATGCAGAGATCACCTTCCTCCCCACAGATACACCAGAAATACATCTACACGTGGAACAACTCCTTCAGAACACCTACTGAATGCTGGCAGAAGATCTCAGACCTCCCAAAAGGCAAGAAACTCCCCACGTACCTGGGTAGGGCAAAAGATAAAACAGAGACCAAAGAATAGGGACGGGACCTGTACCAGTGGGACGGAGCTGTGAAAGGAGGAAAGGTTTCCACACACTAGGAAGCCCCTTCGCGGGCGGAGACTGTGGGTGGCGGAGGGGGAAGCTTCGGGGCCGCGGATGAGACCACAGCAACAGGAGTGCGCAGACAAAGCGGAGAGATTCCCGCACAGAGGATCGGGGCCGAAGAGCACTCACCAGCCCGAGAGGCTTGTCTGTTCACCCGCTGGGGTGGGCGGGGCTGGGAGCTGAGGCTCGGGCTTCGGTTGGATCCCAGGGAGAGGACTGGGGTTGGCGGTGTGAACACAGCTTGCAGGGAGTTAGTTCACCACGGCTAGCAGGGAGGGAGTCCGGGGAAAAGCCTGGACCTGCCAAAGAAGAAACTTTTTCTTCCCTCTTTGTTTCCTGGTGCGCAAGGAGAGGGGATTAAGAGCTCCGCTTAAAGGAGCTCCAAAAAAAAAAAGAGCTCCAGAGACGGGCGTGAGCCGCGGCTAACAGCGCAGACCCCAAAGACTTGCATGAGACACTAAGGCTGCTGCCGCCGCCACTAAGAAGCCTGTGTGCAAGCACAGGTCACTGTCCACACACCCCTTCCGGGAAGCCTGTGCAGCCCGCCACTGCCAGGGTCCTGGGATCCAAGGACAACTTCCCCGGAAGAACGCACGGCATGCCTCAGGCTGGTGCAATGTCATGCTGGCTTCTGCCACCGCAGGCTCGCCCCGCATCCTGTACCCCTCCTACCCCACAGCCTGAGTGAGCCAGAGCCCCCGAATCAGCGGCTCCTTTAATCCCATCCTGTCTGAGCGAAGAAGAGACGCCCTCTGGCGACCTACATGCAGAGGCAGGGCCAAATCCAAAGCCGAGCCCTGGGAGCTGTGCGAACAAAGAAGAGAAAGGGAAATCTCTCCCAGCAGCCTCAGAAGCAGCAGATTAAAGCTCCACAATCAACTTGATGTACTCTGCATCTGTGGAATACATGAATAGACAATGGATCATCCCAAATTGAGGAGGTGGACTTTGAGAGCAAGATTTATGAATTTTTCCCCTTTTCCTCTTTTTGTGAGTGTGTATGTGTATGCTTCTGTGTGATATTTTGTCTGTAAAGCTTTGCTTTCACCACGTGTCCTAGGGTTCTATCCATCCGTTTTTTTTTTCTTTAAAAACATTTTTTTCTTAATAATTATTTTTTATTTTAATAACTATTTTCTTTTATCCTCTTTCTTTACTTCTACTTTTTCTACCTTTTATTCTGAGCCGTGTGGATAAAAGGCTCTTGGTGCTGCAGCCAGGAGTCAGTGCTGTGCCTCTGAGGTGGGAGAGCCAACTTCAGGACACTGGTCTACAAGAGACCTCCC